>NW_010126342.1:3378-21416 GCF_000699245.1 Pterocles gutturalis
GCGTGGTTCGT
The DNA here is from genome assembly GCF_000699245.1 of Pterocles gutturalis. Classification (NCBI taxonomy): domain Eukaryota; kingdom Metazoa; phylum Chordata; class Aves; order Pterocliformes; family Pteroclidae; genus Pterocles; species Pterocles gutturalis. The sequence continues at coordinate 3,390 of NW_010126342.1, forward strand.
TCTGCTGTCCCGCTCCCGGAGCTGGGTGAACCACGGGGCTGAGTAACAGCTTCAGGTGTCCCGGGCTGAACTTATCGGTGGATGTGAGTCAAGGCCCTGAGTCACAGGAATTGTTCACAGGTTGAGATTTGAAGCTTTAATGGGGGTTTGAGGATTAGATGATCACTCATTGGCTTTGGCAGGGAGTGGTCGCTTACGTTTTGCGTGATAATCTTTGGGCATTCCTAGATAAAAGCGGCCAAAAGTCACCAAACTTCTAGAAAACATTGGTAGTGCGCGTGGGCTGGGAGGCAGCGAGGGGCTGTAATTAAGACGCCCAAACTCTGATCTCAGCCTTGTTGTGACAGCTCTGCACCCCTTGTAGTGACAACTCTGCGCCCCTCTTCCCTTAGCTGAGAGACGAACTTTCACTTAAACAGAAGCGCTTCTTGGGCTAACGATCCTTAACTGCTTTGGTGGGGAAGGCTTTGTCGATGCTTGCGCACCACGCTGGGAAGTTCCAACGCCAGCAATTGCGTAGCTGCGAGGTTTTATACTAAGCTTAAACCGCAAAGAGTTTCATTTTGTAAATTGTTTTTTTTATTTTCTTTTTTTTGTCCCAGCCACACTGTGCTGCAAGGCCAGCTCACTCCTTGAATCTCAAGCTGTGTCCTTTTGCTTCTTGGCGTCATTAAAGCAGAGGTTTTGGACCTGGCAGGGATTGATGCGCTGGTTTGCCGGTGCTGTTGGTTCATTTAGCGGGCTGGAGCAGAGCACAGCTTGCTTTCCCAGAGCCACACTGCCTCTGCGGTGCCCGTGGCCGTGGAAAGCTGATGGCCTTTGCCTGCGGGCAAAGCAGGAAAACGCAGGGGTACATGGTAACGAGGGGCACGTCCTTGTGTAATGTCACCGCTTGAGTATCACTATTCTGGAGCTCCTGGCTGGGAAATTCTTCGTCAGAGGAGGGATTATATCGAAATAAATGCCTGGTGCTCACCAGACTGGCGCGTCACCTGACCGGCGGGCTGCGACGGGAGGTTTCATTCTGCCGAGACGATAAATGACTCTCATGCGGCTTGTCGAAATGATGATTCTGACCTTGACTCCCAGCGGATTTCACTGCCCGCGACTGTGTGTAAATTCCTCGCGACGTTCCCACGTTGTTTTGTGGGGCAGAGGGATTTTTTTTGGGCAGGCACGTGTGCTCCTAAGGATTTCTTACATTCTCGTGTGTTGGTTTTCTGTTTTCTTGGTTTCGTTGTAACCCCTAGTGACCACTTACTCTGGGTAATAAATGTTTCTCCCGAGGCTGAATTCCCAAGCGATGCTCCTAATGAGTGTGGTTTGAGCGCTGTTTAGTAAAATTGTCTCGTTGGAGGCCGTATGCTTTTATTACGTACGATACGTGCAGGTCTGTCTCCCTGTGAGCGCGTGCGGTTTGATTTTAGATGACACCTGCGTGTGGCTGCTTGGAACTGTGCAGAAAGATCAATACATCAACCCTTGGCAACCTCGGGAGAGAAGAGGAAAGGAGACTGGGGAAAAAATGATAGAGAATAATGGCTGTGAAGGCGAGTATGTGGCAGAGTAGAAAAAAATAATGAGGAGCTGGAGTGTGGTTCAGGCACCTCAAACCTTGGAACCGCAAAAGGCAAGTGTGGGGTTTGCCAGGAGCCTGCGGCACCGTCCCTCTGTTGCTTTCTCGGGTAAAAAAATGGTGAAATACCTAACGAGCTGTGTGTTTGTATCCCTCCCGGAGGGACAGAGTCCTGGTATTTGAATTTACAAGGAATTAAAAGCGTAGTCTTAGCTTTTGACATCTGAAAGATGAGCAAGGTAAAGCAATTACGACTTTGGGAGCTGTGTTTGACCTTTAGGTTTGTCTTTTTAGCTCTTGTCTAGTGAATTGTAAAACAGTGCGATGATTGAACTCAAACAAGGAAGAGGTGGAGGTAAAACTGTAAAGAAATAAATGAGGCAGGTAGCGCAGGGATAATGGGCAGGTTCTCGGTGTGACCCAGTGACCTGCAGCGTCGGTTACCTCTGAAGAATCCCAAAGACTGAAAGAATTGATCCAGGTGCTCTGTAGAGCTCCTGCAGCGGTGGAGTACAAAACTTCTTCATTTTCTTCTTTGATATTTATTTTCTTCTTCAAATTTTTGCAGATTCAGGCCAGAGATCTGAGAATAGAACTTCAGTCACGTGAAGGAAACCTCCTCCCTGAAGTACGGTGGCTGGGGTCCGGTTAGATCCCTTCATAGAGAGATGAGCTGTAGGCAAGTTACCAAATCGACATGACGAAGGGAAGAGAAACAGCCTGAGAAATGAGGTCCAGCCTCTAAATAGAAGTACTGGAGGCTGCTTAGAACTTTGTTGTTCTAGGGCTTCAAATGAGCAGCAAACTGACGAGGAGGAAAAGAAATGAGATTTTAATATTTCTTGCACAAAATTGGTCCCTGGACGCAGACTTCCCTGCGAACAGAAAGGGAAAAATGGTTCGTGTTTTCAGTTGCAACAACGATCCAGCCTTCTGGTAGAAGGAATCTTCTCGAGATGAAGATGAAATATAGCAGCGAGGTAAAAAGCAGCAGAGTAAATTCTGTTTCCTCGTTTTTATTGTGCAGCTGTGGAGAAGCTGCCTGCTGGCAGGTGAGCTGCAGACAGCGGAGGGAGACAAGGGCGATGCTGGAAACCCAAATTCAGTGCATGGATACTGGATTCCACAGAAGATTTTTCGGGGCTTTCAGCTTAATCCCAGCTCTGAAATGGGAGAACTCAGTAAGTGATAAACTTAACACAGAGGGACATGAAATAATTGTTCTTCAGGAAGCTTTGAGGTTAAAAATTAAATTTTTTTTTTTTTTCTTTGAGAACACTTCTCAGCTGACTGTTTCCCCATTTAAGGCCTTGAAGTAGTAAGTTATTGTCATGCTTGTACCTGCTAGCCTTGTCCTGAATACCTTTAGAAAACTTTTTTTTGGTTGTTTCTGGTTGTATTTGGGAGGTGGATGTTACCTAAGTGTGTTGGCTTAGTGTATCTGCATCAAAAACTGCGCAGCTGTTCCTAGAGCAGGGCAGGAATTCAGCCTGGCAGACAGAGCTGTTGGGGAACTGCTGGCTTCCTAACAAAACTCTGAGACTTCATATTTTTTGTAGGTGCAGCTCATCTAATCTGAAATACAAGTCATAGAATGCTGAGATTAATCAGAAGTAGTTACTTCTTATTCTGCAAAAGTGCAGAAGGCTTAAAATTCTTCTCCCAAAGTATGAGCTTTCGTACAGTTTGTGCTGTTGGGAGAAACTTTAATTGCTTTTAAAATTTATTATAGAATTGTTATTCAAAATACATGTATAATTACATAAATATGCATTGAAATATTTTTTTATTTTTATTATAGTAGAAATAGGGACAGATGCCTCAAGTGAAATGCTCGTTAAAGAGAGCACAGGCTTTGGTGTGACTTTCCAGAACGCTCTGTGACCAGCAGAGCAGTTCCCTGCAGTGAATGACATTTGCAGGGACTTCTCTGAGAATCGAATGACACTGTCACGCTCGCCTTCTTTTCGTGTCTGAGCGGAGAGGCTTTTCTGCAAACGTTAACGGCGGGGCGCTCTAGAATAAGCGAGGATGGGTGAGAGCCTGGAATTAACGTTCAGAAAGCTCCCCGGAGTGCTGGAACGCTTCGTGAAGTGTTTTCCTGCTTCTGCAAGGTGGCACCGCTCCGTCTCAGGTTTGTAGCTGGCGTATTGATGCGCTGAAATTAAAACAGTTTGTCAAGATATTTGGGGTTTGTGCTCTGAAGTGCGGACGATCTGACCTTTTTCCCCAGATTTCTTGTGTCGTTATGGAACAGCGCTCTCCTACTGACCGCAGTGGGAGCTGTGAGTGCTCGGAGCTTCTCTAAGCTCTAGATCACGAGCCGTGAGAGGATGATGATGATTTTTCAGCGAATGGCCAGATGTGAAGGGTTTTCTGAGGGTGTTTTGCCTGGCAGTGCTAAAGACGTGCCTAAACCGAGGCAGGCAGACCCGCGGCTGCTCTGCACATGCCGAAATTGGTCAGAAATGAGTCACTTAATGTCTTGTTCTTTTTGGGGATGCATCAGCACGACGCCGCGCGTGAGCCAGCACTGCCGCTGGGCAGCTCTGGACCAGCGCTGGCTCCTGTCCATCCCGCTTCAGCTCCAGCCTGTCTGCACCCGCCTGCGGAGACTTGCCTGGAGCAACTCTGGCAAAGGAAAATACAGAATTGAATTAGGCAGGGCGGCATGTAACAGCCTAACCAAAACCTCTTCTTCTTGAAGGCTCCTGCCTCTTTCTCTGCACGCTTTGCAGCTTCCCAACAGGGGAAGCAAAACATCAGCCACGTCCAACCCTGAAGCTGTGTTCTGTCTGCTGGTGGAGATGGGTTCTTCTGAAAGCCATTGTGTGTGAGTGCTTATTTGCAGCATTTGTGACTTCAGGCTGAGTGTGCAACCTTCATCCTGAGATTCTTTATTTTTGGTCAGCTTTCCAGCCTTAATATTCTTCTAATAGTGGTTTTTTGGTATTTTGCTGTGTGAAATGTTCGAATGCTGCAGTGTGCCGACCTTACTTTAATTACAGGGGTGAAAATGTTGGAACTCCAGGTATTTTATTTTTTTTTCTTTCTCTTGACAGAGCCTTAAATAGGCAGCCAGTTGCATTTTTCATGAGCGTCAGAAAGAAGAGGAAAGGCAGTTGAAAAATTAGCTTCCCAGAACTGCTGAATTTTGCTGTGTGAAATGTTCGAATGCTGCAGTGTGCCGACCTTACTTTAATTACAGGGGTGAAAATGTTGGAACTCCAGGTATTTTATTTTTTTTTCTTTCTCTTGACAGAGCCTTAAATAGGCAGCCAGTTGCATTTTTCATGAGCGTCAGAAAGAAGAGGAAAGGCAGTTGAAAAATTAGCTTCCCAGAACTGCTGAACCGAGCCTTCATCTGACAGTTAGGGAGCTCTGCTCGTTATTTACTTCACAGAGGTGAAGTGAAGAGATCGGTGTTTAATCCTGAAGTTACATGAGGAAAACCAGGCGATGGGCTGCTCCTGTAAAAACAACTCTGGGACCAATTTAGGAGAACAGCTTACTGCGGTTCATGCCGGTGTCTGTTCCCAGCAAGCTTTCTTTCTAGCTACCCGAAAGCTCGCTGACTCAGGTTTGGTGTTCTCTCCATGACTTTCGTTTTTGTGGAGGTGGGGAAATCTGCTTGGATCCTTGCCAGCATCGGCTCCGATCATTTTTTGTGGTTGCAGAATGCACTGACATGTTTTATGTAGATTATTTAAAAAAAAAAAAAACCCCAACCTTCTCCATTCTACAGAGATTACTGCTGTAATTTCCAGCATTTCACAGTGACCAGGCATTAGCTGAAGTGGCTTGCTCTAATACTAAACCTCTGTAATTTTTCTGCTCTTCACTGGTGCTGAATCCCACTTCAGTTTTGCAACCTGCCGTTAGTGTGTGAGACTTCAAGAGTCTAATAAAATAATAAAATCCTTTGTTTTCAAGTCATGTAAAAGGCAGTTGATTCTCTTGAAGATTTGATTCAGGTGCATAAGGTATTATGACTTTTATGGGCTTTTCACACAGAAGTAATGTGCTTTTTGAGGCTGATACTTGGCTTCCCGTGATGAAAGATGCGATAGGAATGAAAATGTTTGCGCGCTCCCTTCATTTGTTCCACTTTTCCTCGGCCACTTTGGAAGCGGTGGTGGGTTGTAGAGGCGATGGACCTGGTAAAGGCCAGAAGGCGAGGAGTCATATTTCAGAGATACTGAGTGAACGTATTATTTTCGTATAACTTTTTTTTTTGGACTGTGATAAGCCACGTGGCGAGTTCAGGCTGAGAAGCCGCAAGGAGACAGCGAGTGAAGTGTCACTTCACTTCGTGCTGCGAGGTGGATGCGGTGATGCATGCTGAGAAGGTGAGGAGTTCACAGGGCGCAGTGACATTTGCCGTAACTGTTTACAGAATTAGTCTTCTGCTAGACTGCTTCCGAAAACTGACACGTACTGTGGTGACATGTTGTGCTGCTGTGGTTTAAACCAGCTGGGAGAGGGGAGGAGGAACGAACAGGTTGGTCCAAGAGGTGAGCTTTACGAGGGTCTGGGTCTGAGTGCGTGTTTTCTGTCTGTAAGGCAATGCTTTCTCTTTGGGAAGTTCAAACTGGACTCAAGTCCATCCTCTGCCCTGCAGACCTGTTAGAAATGGATTATCTTTGAGTCACACTGCCCTGAAAATGAAGTAAATCTCAAGGCATTATCGTAGTTAGTGTCAAATCCTGTGTTGTGTTACTTCTGCACACGTTAAAAGATGCTTCATTCTTTAAAGACAAAGGGGAGTGAAGATGTCAAGAAGCAAGCTTCGTTGTGGGTTTCTCTTATTATTTTTTTTTCATGTCACGTTTTTTAATGTGCAATTTTAAGATTATTTTGTAGGAAAAAAGTAGGGACTAATTTTTGGAAGCTTTAGAGTGAACCTAGCTTGGTTTTCAGCACTTTGAAAGAGGCAGGAGGGAGATAATTACTTCAGGAAGGACAGATTTAGTACTTTTATTTGACCTTGGTGGTCGAATGCAACTTTTCAGTTCCTTTAAGTAACATTCCTGGAAATGGCTCTTTTGGCAGAGGGATTGCAAAGGTGTTGCCTGAGTGCACTCTGACTGCCATCAGTTACTGTCTCCTTACCTGATTTTCGACAAATGTCATCTTGTTCCATTCCTTTCCAGAATACCGCCAAGGTTGTTTTCCTGATGGCGTGTGCTGGGGCTCTCTGTAGCATGACAAGTCCTCGTCTCCACCACGGACCTTCCTGTATCCTCAGACCTTTTCACAGCCTCTTCTTCCCCCTGTTGGAAGTCAACATTCTTGTGTCATCCTTGATGCCAACCCTCACCAAATGTGCGTTTGGAAACACATCATAGAATCCCAGGATGGTTTGGGTTGGAAAGGATCATCGAGTTCCAACCCCCTGCCATGGGCAGGGACACCTCCCACTAGCCCAGGTTGCCCAAAGCCTCATCCAGCCTGGCCTTGAACCCCTCCAGGGATGGGGCATCCACAGCTGTTTATCCGGCTGATTTTCCTTCTCTAGAACCTGCGGTCTGCTGGGCTCAGGGCTCCAGGCCAAACGAGCAACACTCTTGTCATAAAGCAGTGATTTATTTCAGGATCCTCGATCCTGCATCCTTCCACGCAGGTTTCCTTTTTCAGTGTTCAGATCAAATATTAAAAGTCATCATAACTTCCCTATTAGAGCTGGAAGTGATTCTGTCCATGTCCAGAAATGACAGGTTCCTAGCTATCAATTAACAAAGCACCAATAGCACGCCGGAGCCCTGCGCGAATATGAGCTATTTCCTCCGCTTCTGCTTTATTAGCACTGCTGGGATCTGTTTCTTGTGCTCTGATGGATGTTGAGATCGAACCTGCTGCCACCGAGACTGATGACAGCAGAGCTGCAGCTTGGAATGACGGTATTTTAGACTGTGGTCTTTTAAACGCTGCTGTTAAGTATTGCTGAAATATCTACAGTCTTACATGGAAAAAAAGAATTCATTTTCACTCTATGAAAATCTTATTGTGAGCTTAAATAGAAGAGTCGGGGGGTGGTTTTGTTTTCACCTTAGCGTTCCTGACATAATTATTATTTCCTAACATAAGTGTGAATTTTAGCTGGTGGGGGAAAATAAAAAAAAAAAACCCAACAAAACCTCTGGAAAGGAGAATAACCAAGCAGCACAATAAATCATGGAAGAAGTGCTGAATACCACACTGCCCCTGAGTTTTGTTGCCTGGCTTTGCAGTGGATTTAAATAACGCATAGATGAGCACAACGCCAGCAGAACAAATGAGGCTTCGATGTGAGAGCTGCGGGAGGGGAAATCTGTTCAACTGCTGGTGCGTCTCCTTGCCAGAGCAGCGTCCTGCCTTCCTGGGTCCCCTCCCCGGTGCTGCTGCTGCTCACAGCTCCCATCCAATGAGTGGGAGCTGCGCATTCTGGACGTGTTTTGTAATTTATTCTTGGAGGTTTGCTAAAGAAAGGCGTTATGTTGCACGTGGCAGACTTTGCCGGCTCTGCGGCTCTCACTCCTGTGCTCTGTTTATCGAACTAGAAGGTATTGTGCTCATGACTTATGCGGTTTTTGCTCCGTGTGGTTCATCCCCAGCCACGTGAGCTGGAGGACATCGTAGAAAATGGGATTCTGGGAGACACCATGAAGGAGCTGATCTTTTTGCAAGCCTCTGTTGTTCACCACACAGGAATTGAGTCAAAGAAGCGCCTTGAGACTATCTTGGAGGCTGAAGGCAGTTTGGACTGTGCTGGTGATTTTTCAGGAACTTTATCTCTGCTGGGATATCACAGAATGGGAAAATTTCTCCTTCTGCTGCCCCTCTTAAAGCTAATGCAGGATCGTGTGTGTCTTTACAAAACCAGTCTGCAGGGTAGATCACCAAAGCGGATAGCACTAAAGGTCAGATTTCACTGCTCCTTCTTTTGCCTTTGGGAAGAATCCTGGATTTGGACAGCTGAGGTTGGGAAGGAGAAATTTCATGTCTTCTGCACTTTCCCAGCGTAAGAAATGGAGCTTCATCCCCTTGTACCTGGGAAAGGGTCCATCCAGATGTAAATACAGTAGGTCGAGGCTAAACTCAGAGAGCAAAGGTTCTGAGTTAAGCAAAGAAGAAAATTGAATGTATTTGAGTAGGGAGAAAATATTTGGCTTTACTGTCCTCGTATGTGACCACTAGATGGGTGCTGGTGGAAAGCCTCAGTCTCAAGTAGTTCAGAATTCCTGGAGAGAGGATCCAGGCTGGCTTTGTTCGACGGGGAGAGATGGTTTTTGCCGTTAGATCCTGATGTGTTGGTTATCTGACTTGTCCCACACCCAGATGTTTGAATTCCCCCAGAACCGCAGGTGGAACAGCGTGGTGTTCATCGCTTCCTCCAGATCAGCTCCATCGGTGCTCCTCGCCTGATTTTTCTAGACCTGAAGGCCAAAATGAAAACTAGAAGAGCTGTCAGGGAGTTTCTTTGTCTAGAGTAAGGTCAGCTTTGCTCATCACAGCTGTGTCTGAGTTACAGGAGTGTTTCCCACACAGCTTCCCCAGTCACACGATGGGCGGTGGCCGAAGAAGAAACTTGGAAGTTGCAGTTTGAAACCTCTCTTGCAGCTCGTAGACTCTTACGGCAAACTTTCCATGTTTGCTGCTTCAGAATTTCCACTTTCATTTTTATTTTCCCAATCACTGGGAGTAATTCTTTCAGCACCTTTGACTTCATATGGCATCATTCTACTTTATTTTTTCCTTTATAAGAAAATCGAGGGGACTGTGTTTGACTAAACAAAATAATATTTAATTTGGGTTCTGCTCTGCCTTGGGCTCATCCGTAGCTTCCACGTGGGTCAGAACGACAAGCGCTTGCTGGAGACAGATACCGAAGAGACAGATACAGAAGCAGGAAGAGGCAGATACAGAAGCAGCGCTTCCCTGAACAAAACAGTTTTGTTTTTTCCCTGTTTTTTTTTTTCTTCCGTTTTTGCATCAACATCCTCTGCAATAACCCAAGCTTTTAAATGGGTTTAAATTGGGTTATTCAGCGCTAATGTTATGCAAGATTCCTGATTAGTGGTGCGGAGTTGGGAGACTACTTGGAGCATGATGGAATTAAAGTAACCGTGGCAACCATTATAATTAAAATAGGCTTCTGGGGAAGCCAGGCTGCTGTGTCCTGCACACACTGCCTGCATTCATTCCTGCCCTGCTGTTATGTAAAATGTTTCGTGCCCGGCACTCGGGGTGATGGGACCAGCGCTTGGGTGCGTCTTTTGTGAGCCTTCAGCCTCGCCAACCCGTCTGCTGCTTTTCCTCCAAAAAGCAAAGCCTGTTAGCTCCCTCTGGTTGGCTTCTGGAACGTTTCTTGCTGTAATATTTCAGCTCCTGGATGCGGAGCTCGGTGTGTACCAAACCTCTCGAGTTCTCCCAGTAATCCTGATGATGGATTACGGCGTGCTCGTGTCTTGCTGAATGGTTCCTTGAGGTGTGCGGAGAATCAGCTCCTATAACTCAGGCTGATTTGACCAACTTCTGGCTCTTGTCGAAATCCAGAATTCACGGCGTGGTTCGGTGCCATTGTTTTGCTGAGTTTGGCCGTGGCTGCGTCAGGGGTTTGTACCACGGGAAGGCGGAGGGACAGCACAGAGGGTGATGGTGGAGAAACCCTCCAATGTCAAAGTTGGGTGAAAAGCCGGTGGTTGTGTGAGATTTCAGGAAAACCTCGGGGTGATGAGCTGAGGTGATGCTATGCTGTGCTTTCAAAACTCAAAGCTTTCCCCCCTTTTTTTTTTAACTTATTTCTGTGCACCTTGTGTTATTTTTAAGTGAAAAATCACCCAGAGATTTCTCTTAATGCCTTCAGCAGTGCCTGTTCAATCGCTCACTCTTCATTTTCCGTGTTGACCAATATTCCTGCCTGGTGACTCCTCGGTTAATTTTTAAATTTTCTTCCATTTATGGAACAGCTCATTTGCTAGTCTGCCTGAAACCGATGATTTTCAAACAGATCAATTGTGTCCTGGTCAACATTGGGAGGAAAGGAAGCAAGGGAGAGAAAAGGAGGGGTGAGGAGAAAGAAATTTATTTTTTTTTTCTGGTTGCCACCCTTCACCGTTCACTATCTCGGGGATGTTGGCTTGTGCTTCTCTGACTTTCTAGTTGTCAAGTAGGATGAGAATAGTTTGGAGGTCCTCTCTGCTGCTCTTCAGAGGAGTTGTTGGAGGCAACATCTGAAAATCACATTTGCCCTGGCTCTGGCCTGGCTGAGAGCGCGAGGGCAGGACCCCGGCGTGGGCGGGCTCGCATACTTCTCCTGGAAAATTTGTTCCTGATGGGCATGAAGACACTGTAAGGACGCGGTAACGAAGCCGTCATCACCGGGAAATGCTTTGCACACCAACTTTATTTTGTAAATCCCTTTCATACAGCCTGTAGCCCATAATGTTTAAGCTGAATGCTGTCCAAATTGTTGCAGCAGTAGGAGTAAAAAGAAAAGGAGGAGAAAAAAGAAATCAAAACTAGTTTCAAATCTCACTTGAAGTTCTTATGTTTGATCCAAGTCGCTGGAGAGGTAGAGGAGTGGTCCAGATTCTTATGTTCGATCCCAGTCGCTGGAGAGGTAGAGGAGTGGTCCAGAGAAGCCATCTGTGCGGTGACGACTGTTCCAACAGTCGATGTGCGAGGAGGGATAAAGCGATTGCTTTGGCGGGGAAGAGGAGGGAGCTGGAACGGGGCTTCGGGGAATCTTCGGGAGAAGTCATAAAGGAGCGAGTGATGCGTTCTGCACGTCCTGGGTGCCAGAAGGAATCTTCGGGAAAAGTCATAAAGGAGCGAGCGATGCGTTCTGCACGTCCTGGGTGCCAGAAGAGCTGGGTTGCCGGGGGAGCCGTGGTTAAGGGAGAGCAGGATTTGAATAATGGCATTTCTCGTGCAGTCTTTGTGTTCCAGCTTCGGCTTTTTGACACCTGTGTGACCGCTGGTAGATAAACTCCGCTGTAAAATAGCGTGAGGTTGTGTCTGAGCTGTGGGGTGTCTGAGTGCCCCGGAGGTCTGTGGAAGCCTTCAGGAGGGAGCTGGGTTGCTGTTGCGCAGGAAAACAAGAAACATTTTCTGTTAAAGCAGGTGTGTGTGGAATTCATACGAGAGAAGCGTCTGGAGAGGTAAGTGCATCCTTCATCCGGCAGCGCGAGCAAAGAGAGGAGCGGATGAGTAGGTGCCAAATGGGCCTTTGGAAATGGAAACAAAGCCTGGAGCTTTGGTCTCCCGGAGGTTGTGTGTCTGCTCGTCTGGTTTTGAAAACTGTTTCTGTGGTTACCGAGCAAACAAGATGAGACAAAGGCAGCGCACCGCAAGAGAGCCCAGGAGGGTTGTTGGTGGTTGGCCTGGGCACGTGGAGGCTGGAGGAAAGCTGCCTGGGTGCAGCAAGGAACTTGTGCGTGGGTTGGGAGACCTCCAGGTACCTTCTGATGGCCAGAGAGTGGACGTGCTGGGAAGCTGAAGTTGCTTTCTGGCCCCAGGGGGATAAAAAAAAGGAAGAATCCAAGAGAGAAGCAACCCAGAATGGCTACACTGATGTTTCTGGAGGGAACTGCTTGGGATCGTTCGTTCTTCATCACCGGCAGGCACAGGGGGGTTGAAGTGACCATTCCTAGTGGAAGGAGGAGGCTTTCACAAAAACCTCTGCAGTTACTGTTTTCCTGGCTCGTTCTTGAGCTTTGAACGCAGCTCTGAAAACCTTTTGTTTCTGTTGGCTTGTGAACCGCTGTGCGGGAAAGATTTGCTGTGGTCTGGGCTTCCCTGTGGTTTAAGGTGAGATGTGCCAGCCTTGGTTCTTGCCCAAATCGTGGAGGAAAAAGGGATGTCAGCTCCCATGGCTGAGGGTGGAAACCTTCCACTCCTCTCTGGGGTGGGAAACGGGGAAGTTGGAAAGAGAGGAAAAGAAAAATCTTCGCATGACTCTCTGAGCTTAGCTGCCGTGTGGTTTTAAGATGACCTTGGGGGAATTACTCCAGCTGTCGGTACCTTTCTCTTATCTTACAAGCAGAACTGAGGCTGGATGAGTGCTTATCACTTGCTCTGTGCTGCTTGAAGACCATATGCAGCAACAAGATGGATGAAACCATAACCCACGGGATGTTTCAGGAGGGTTTTTTGCCTGGCGTCTCGCTGCAGCTCCTTGTGGATTCCAGCTCTGTCTCCTCGTGTGTGTCTCTGCTGAATTATTCCACGCTCCAGATTGCTTCCTGCCTGTTTGTACTTTCCCTGGATGCCGACCAGGAGACCCGCTCGTTCTCACACCCGTGCTCTTCCACCGTCTCGTACAAACTCCGGTCCAGCGTGGTCTTTGGGACTCATTTCCGGACATCCAAAGAGTTCGAGGGAAGGGAGAATGTATCCTGAGAGGATAGGAAGGAGTATTTGGGTGTGGAGAGAGTTTGCTCCCGGCTGCACCGTGCTCACGCTGTTCCAGGATATCATTTGAGCTTTTAAAAGCGAACAACCCCCTGGATAAAAAAGGGTTTAGTTAGTTCTAAACCAGTTGCTGCTTTTTTTTTTTTTTTAAATTGGTGATGACTCAAACATCCCTAAAAGCGTCTGGCATAAATCTCTTGACACTGAAGTTCTGAAATTTGCTGCTTATAAATGTAATTTTTGTGGGATTGTCTTAAAGTGGAATGAATTTATTTGAGACAGCTCTGAAATACACCGTGCAGTGCACAGCTTTGCTGGACTGATTGAAGAATCATTCTGGGTTTCATGCCCTTGGACAATTACAGGTGGTGTCCAGCCACCATCCCCAGGAGGCTTTTGGGTTCGGAAGGGAGTTATCGGGTCACCACAGTAAAGATGCTGCTGGGTAACTCCAAATACCAAGAACTTTCTTTACATTGCTTTTCGTTTTTCCTTGACTTTTTATTTTTAATATAAACTAGGAGAAACATTTTCTGGTTTTTCTGCAGCAAATGCAGCAAAACAGCCACAGATGAGTCCTGGGGCAGCCTGAAGGTGTGAAGCGTTTTCAGTCAATGTTTTTCGTGATACGAGTTCTGTGCTGCGTTTTGTTGCCTCATCTGACTTCAGAGAGAAGTTGGTGGTGGTAAAACACGAGACAAGCTGCTGCTCTGGTCAATCACACAAAAAGTCCGACAGAAGTGTGTTTTAGGAACTTGCATGAGGAAGGACCAGAGTCTGGACGGTAACGCTCTGGCTGATTCATCAAGGGATTTTTGGACATAATTTTTGGATACTCTTATGTAACCCAGTGGCAAAACCCAGGAGGTGCATACGGACCTGCTACTATTCCTGGCCAAAAGCGAACCCAGACAATGGTGTTTTTATTCTGTAGGGATTCTGAGCTGCTTTTTCTCTTGTTTATTTGTTCTTTGTTTCCTGTTCTTTGTCGTTTGTCTAAAGGAGCAGTGAGTTAGTACCGGTGGCGTTGATTAAAGGGACGCTTCAGTCTCCTTGTTGGGCTGCAGGGAGGCAGCCTTGCTCTGGGGTTACACGCACAGCCACCGGCCTGCAGCAGGTGGAATTTAGGTTCTCCCCAAACAATTAAAAAAAACCCAAACCCTTTAAAGTATGTTGAAATTAATCCTTCATCTTCATCCAGCAAAATCAAGGTTTTATGGATTATAAAACTCAGATGAGTTCTGCTCTTTTGGTGGTTTCTCCAGACTTCCTTAATGGGGTTTGGGAGGAAGTTGGGGTTTTGGTTTTTACATTTTTATAGGCACAGCAAGAGGTGAACATCTGTGTTTCTCTGTTAGATAATCTTTGCCTTTCTTTGTGAAGCATTCAGGCACGGCTGCCTTTACCTGTCCTCTCCCTTGCTGGAGGTGTCGTGAAGGAGCAGATGTGTCTGAGCCGCTGTGGCTCCTAGCCCAGTATGTTAGATCGATGTATATATTCTATAGGAACTTAGCATCCTGCTGACATTCTGGCAAGTGTTGGCTTCTGCCAAGCCTCCTGTGGGAATGGTGACCTCGAGCAGAAAGGCGAGGTAGAAATCAGTATAAAATAACGGCTGTGTTCTGTCGCTAGGAGCCTTCTTCCCTCTTCGTCTCAGAGTTAGGCAAGACGTTGAATCATCTCCACCGCTCGGTGCTGCCTGGAGGAGACCTCGTGTAGTTCCACACCCTTCCTCCTTGCTCTGCTGCTCCTTGATTTTATGAGGTAGCCTTGCAAAAAATGTTGGGAGGGCTGGCGGGGAGCCTGTGCGCGGGGCTGGGATGAGTGGACTGGGATCGTAGAAGGATCTGTTGGATGCAGCACTAAGGACTATGTGGTCAGGAGAAGAGGAGGAGGAAGGCTGAGTGGGGAGGAAGAGGAACCTTTCCCTTTTGGTGCCACAGAGCTGCTGGATTGGATCAAGCAGCCTCATGATTTCAATGTATTGATTTCATGGTATCCCTAAAGCCACCTGACACCAGTCTTTGTGGTTTCCCCACTGACTACTCAGTAACTGTCAGAGAATTAAAAAAAAAAAAAAAATCTCTTCAATGAGGATGATGAAATCAGGATGGCAGGTCTCGGACAAATCCGGTTTTGAGTTGTGTTGGAGAGAATCAGAAAAGTGTTTCCGGTGAATGTCAGTGTTGAAGGACTAGGTGTTCCTCTTCACGGAGCTTGCTTCGCCGTCTGCTTGTCTGAGGAGTTCAGCCTTGACTTGGTTCTGAGGTGGCTTTTGAATAGATGTGAAGTTTTTGAGCTGTCGAAATTCCTTGTCTTTATTCAGCTTCTGGGAAATTTTTGAACAGAGGGGAAGAAATGTGGTAGAGCGTATTTCAGAAACAAATAAAATGGAGAGAACAAGAGCAGAAAACCGCTTAAAAGGCACCTTTCAAGCACATAATAGAGTGGAACTTGAGTCAGCCACTGTAAGGATTTTGACCCCCTGTTTGTTTTGAGGCTTTCGCCGCTCCTATTCCTTTTGTTTATTTTCTCCATGTAAAATGTATTTAGACCATCAAATATCTCCACCTGCGGAATACCAGACTCTGCAAGAGAACCCAGCAGAGACCTGACCTGCTGACGTCCTACTGTGTCAGCCAGAATAAAGGTGGCAAACTTTCAGCTTTTTTTAATGCTGCTGAGGTTTGCGTCATCATCATGGTAGGGACCATGCTTGTATTAGTCTAGAACTTTGGGTATGCCGATGGCTACTTTAACATAGATGCGGTGTGTCTAATAGTTGGGTTTTAAAATAACTTAGAGCTGACTGAAGGCAGAGTAGGTGACCTAAATGTACCTCAGTTTTCCCTAGGAAATGCTGCAAGTGGGGACTGGAGATTTGGAGCTCTGGATGCTTCGGGGACCTGACTTTCCCAGGGACTTGGAAGAGCAGGACTGAGATTTCCAACCCAAAGATCTGGGTTTCCGCTGACAGCACAGGAATTACTTGAATTAGCTGCTTCACCCCAGGTAGTAAGATTTATTTTGAGCTGGATTTATTTTGAGCTGGATTTACTTAGACCCGTGTGCTGGAGTCCATTTCTCTCGTGAACGTGGCAGGGCAGAAGGGAACCAAGTGGAGAAACACTTCGAGAAGAAGCCAACACTCATAGGGCATCGTTGCTCTGGCAGTTTGAAAAGCCAAGTGATGCCTGAAAATAACAGTTCTCCATCCACAGCTGATGAACAAGATACTTCAGCACGAAGCTGCTTCTCAGAGAATGATCCGTGAGACACAGCAGAGCTGAGGTCACCCTCCAGAAGTGTCCTCGGACGATCTGTGTGGTTCCAACTCCCTTTAAAAATGATCAGGAGTCTTTCTGTGACAGTCCTTTGAACAAATGGCATCGGTTTGGCTCTCTTGATGCCTTAAGATATTTGGCTTTGCTCTAATTTCACCTTAATTCAAAAATCTGCCCAATTTCTGAGTGCGCGCATTTTTGTTGCATTTTGCAGCAAAAGTAGAAGCTCTTCAATATGCCCTTGGGGATGGGGTTGAAGTCGTTGAGTGGAGGCTGCCTTAATAGCGGATTCACTGCTGGTGATTCTGTTTTGTCCCTGCTTCTTCTAATCGGTTTTAGGCTTTGGGGACTTTCTAGATCTTAGTGCCAGACTGCTTCTGTTATTTTTCTGTTGATTTTATTAAGATATTGGCAAGTTATTAGAAATCACTTTTTCCCCTCTAGCTACCTAAACACCTAGGAGTTTTTGGTGATTTTTGTTTTTATTACCTGTCCACATCCAGGTTTTTCATTCCTTTTTTGGTAGTTTGTGTGTGGTTGGGTTTTTATTTTGTCTCTTGATTTCTGTCCACTTTACAGCAAATATTAAATAAATCCTTAGGAAGTAAATTAAGCGTCCTGGTGAACTGTGTTCTCACCTGGTGAACCCAGGCAAGTAGAAGAGTTGGTTTTCATTTTTTTTTTTTCAAATTTATCTTTCCTGGCCTGTTTGGCCTGGTCACGATTGGCAACTCAGGTGCCGTGGATCCCACTTGGGATGTGTGATGGGAGTACTCGTCATTGAGATGGAATGTACCGCTTTAGGCGACTCGGTCATCTGGAGTCTCCAAATGAAAGCTGCCGCCAGCCCAAGCCGTGCTCTAAATAGGAGTAAGGTTTAGAGATATTCTACACTGGAAATAACCCATGTGATCCACTTTGCTGTGATTCCACCAGTAGTTCTCCGTATCATTTTATTCTCCATTCACCCACGGATTTCTAAAGCTTCTTGTTGGATTCATTTGCAAATATTGGCTGTGAACTGTTAGAAGATCCCATGTGCTTAAGGCTCGTAGTGCAGTTATCCAAGACAGAAATGTGTTTCCTTCTCCTTGGTGGCTTTTAGGAGAGCGCAAGCCGGACGTAAATAATTTTCCAATTAGAAATGGAGCCTGGCCATGTGTCAGCATGGGGTTTGGTGGGCTGATAAATGCTCCTGCTGCTTGACACTTGCAACAATTTAAGAAAATAAAACATAAAAATGTGGCTGCCAAAGTATTTTGCCCAATGGAATCTTCTCAGACTTACAAAACGTGGCTAGACAATGGTCGTAGTGTTCTGTTAATTATGATGCATCCATCTTTGTATGCAGCCCTAACTGCCTTCGGGGTAATTAAAATTTTATTAAAGAAACTAGGAGGAGTAAAGGGAATATTTTATTTGGAGCTGAGGCAGCACGGAGTCTTCAGGATGCTACAGGAGATGTGAAGCGGGCTGGCTCAGTGTGATATCACACAAACTGTGTGGCCTCCTTTCTTTTTTTTTTTTTTTTAATTATTCTGATTTGGAGTGTCAGAAGCCCGGGTATGTAACTACAATGCAAGGCAGAGGTGTCTGGAAATAACCACATTATGGTTTCCCAAAGAAACGTCTCCATCTCTGTTCTGAAACGATTGTGTTCCTTGGGAAAGAGAAATTGTTATTCCAGAGCCAATTTAAGACTGAAATTATTGACTGAAATTATTTCTACCCTCACAGGAAAAATTTTCTTCCCAAGATCTCATCTCCATCTCC
>NW_010126343.1:0-7372 GCF_000699245.1 Pterocles gutturalis
TAAGATAAAAAATAAAACAAAATAAAATATATATATAATCTTATGGAACTCAAAAAAACCCTACAAAAGTCATCCAGTGACAGTGACTTTCTAATGAGAAAAAGCTTACGTATGAATAAACCTCTGAATTTTCTTGTAATAAGCATAGTAGTTTGTTATTCCAGTGAATCTGAACATAGTGTGAATATGTAATTGCTGAATGCACAGAGAATGTTTTTTTCCTGAAAACACTACCATTTTAAGACATTTAAAATCTATTTTGAAAAAGATTAATTAATAAAGGCATCCTTAAAGAGGTTCTACTTATATCACAGCTTCAGGCAAACACTGGGGAAAAATAAAATGCAATTAGCTATATTTTCTTTTGCATCTCTGTATATGGAAAATAAATGACACATTTAAATGACATTTTCACAGTTTTCTTCTAATTGCAAACAGTAACACACAACAGCAAGGTTTTAACTAGTGTAATTCAACAGTAGAGATGGACTTGTGGTACTTAACCTTCTCATAGCACCACTAGAGCTAATTTCAGCTGTAATTCCTGCACACTCTTTACAAAGAAAAAACCAACCAAAAACCCCACAAAAAAACCCAAAATCAAAACAAACATCCCTCCAACCACCATTGACTCTATACTGTTTAAACACACTAATTACCAACCAACATATCTCAGTAAGATTTGTATAGGTTTTTTTGACATAAGTTTATTATATTTGTAACTTTTATTGTTACTTACGATTAATTGCTTTCAAGTAAGTAAACTGTGTGATAAATAATTTGCTGTGACCTGCAAACGATATTTTTCAATGACACTGTGGGGTAACTAAAAGCTAGTACCTCTACAGTAGTCCTCCGAGTAAAAGTCAGCACGGACAACATGCTGATACACAAAGTTTTCCATTTCTATTTTATCTGAAACAGTTAATTAGGATAATGTACAACCTATGTGGATGACAGTGGGTAATTAATGTCACCCTCAGTACAACTACAGCATAGATTTATGAAATCCACTATTCCAATAGACCTGCATGGATTTCAACAAGTTATATTTATGAGACTTTTGGAATTTGAAGCATATCTTTAAAGAATTATTAAGTTTAGATTTTAATTGAGTTGTGTGGGTCTTTCTTACTGGATTTTCAAACAGGATTAATCAATTTACAGATAAATAAAGTTTCAACCCAATGTTCACTGAGCTTTTCTGCCAGCTTCAATGGCTCTAGAACAGATCCTTAAATAAAAATACACAGACTTCACAAGGTTCAGCAATTCAGCGAAGATAAGCAGCAGCAGGTCTGATTGCTTGCATAAACCTTAGAAACTTCTAAAATACAAGTTTCTCTAGAGGCTCCCTGTATTTCTGTGCTGAAAAATCCCTTAAGAATCAATTTTGGTGTTTCTGCTGTTGGCTTCAGCCAAACCCAGGAAGTGGTGTTGACTAGGGAGAAAAATATTTTTACATTTGAAGTTACATTCTAAGTTAACCAAATTTCTCTAACCGTCACTTTGCCTGTGTCCTGGACAAATGCTCAGATAAGTTCTAATTTTGTTTTTGTTTTTTTTTTAAGAAGTGCATCCATCTTCAATGCTATCAAAACAATTTGCATTATCGTCTTAGTATTATGTTCAGTGTTTATATGTCTGTCTAAAACATTGATCATCTCTAGTTATTTCAAGTTTGAAATTAATACAGTCCCTCCACTTTCTAAATGAACACATTAAGGATTATACAGCCACGAATCAGAACAAAAGTGGTACTTTCTGTAGCAACAGGAAATTTATATTGCTGGTGGGAGAGTGAGTTTTTTTTTTTTTTTCTGTAGCAAGATATTAACTTTTCATTAACAAAAAAAATTTATAAAACTAGTCACTGAAAAGTTTCATTTCAGATTTCCATGAGAAAAAAAAAGCTGGTGGGTGATTTTGTTTGAGTAAGTACTGTGTTGAAAAACAATTTTAACAGAAAATGTTGGTATCAGATTAATGTCTCTCTTCTGTGCTGCGTTTGGTGAGAGATTAGAGTAGAGGGAATTATTTCTGCTCAACACATCATTGTGATAGTAGCCTTTAAATATGTTCCTGCCCCCGTTAGCAGTGCAAACCAGTGTTGCCTTATGTTTCCTCTCCATCACCACGATGTCACTGACATCGCCTGCAAACCCACCAGCTCACGCCGCTGCTCTGGCTGTTGCTGTGGCTTCTGTAGCCTGTATTTCCAGTAGTAGAAGCATATGTTTGCTTGTTCACTGTCCAGAATAAACACATTTTTAAAGATTTTTTGTGAGCTGTGACAAAGCACCATTTGTCTGCGTACAGTGGTGGGACAGGTCATTTGCCTTCGAGTTGGACACATTTCTCGGGCAGTAAATCTAAATGTCTTTAATTATCCCTGCTCAGTATACCTGTTCCAAGTGAGTACAGCTCCTCAGTCAATTATTAAAGAAATTTAATATAGAAAAAGTGAATTTGTTGTATTATTTGTATAAATTCACATTCAGCACAACAGGAAGGCTTCCTAGGCTGTTGGGTAGTTCGCTGTAATGTGTAGCTGTGTTTCTTACTCATGGCTAGGTTATGTTTGCTTGTTCACTGTCCAGAAAAAACAGTTTTCTCCTTTGACCTGTCAGTTGTGCATGGCTCAAACACAAGCTAAAATTAACATGAGCTCTTCAGAGAGGAGAGAGCTTCAGAGAGCTTCAGAGAGCTTTTCTGTTAACAGTGTGCGGTCCCAGGGAAGGCCCTCTCGTCTGGCGTTAGTGCTTGTTGTCCCAGAGATAGGCTGTGCTGAAACAATTCTAAAGGAAAACTGATGGTATCCATTTATTGTTGTATTTTATATCAACATTTTATCTTTAAAATTGGAAGGTATGTGTTCTTAATCTGAATGAATTGAATTAATATTTGCCTAGGGCAGTGGTGGAGTCACCGTCCCTGGAGGGGGTCAAGAACCGTGTAGGTGTGGTGCTTGGGGACATGGGTTAGTGGGGTGGGTGGTGTTGGGTTGACAGTTGGACTTGATGATCCTTGAGGTCTTTTCCAACCTGAATGATTCTATGACTCTATGATTCTATAATATTTTCTTGTCTGGTACATTTCACTTGTCTCAACAGGACAATGTGTGAGGAGTTGCAGTCATGTCAAACTGAACAATTACAGCAGTGAGTCACTGCTACAGAGCAGGAGAGAAATACAGAGATCATCTTCTCTTACACTTTTCTTAAGGAACTATGGGAGGAAATTATTTTCATGGGCTGGCAGCAAGAATATTAACAGTCAAATTAAAAATCTGTTCAAGTTGTCAGAGGTACTGTAATATTCAGGTTTTCGGCAGTTTGCAGAACCATCACGCCTGCTGTTAGCAGAGTTACAGACTCTTTTAAGAATAAAATGAAGTTAAACAAAGAGTCCATTAATTTAACACATACACTGTTTCTCAAGTTTTAATTAAAGTTAGGAGTGGGAAAAATTTAGTATTGTTAGGTTTTTATGGCTAATATTGCTGGTTTTCTCCAGTCAGACACCAGCTGTGACATTTCCTTTCTTCTTCGGTCCTTTTACATCAGTCCTTCAAGGACAGGCAGCGATGAAGGTGGGGAACTGTTACTTGCCTAAACGGGTTAGCAACTGCCCAAAATTTTGTGAGAGCAGTGATGACTAAAGAAGTTTTGTCAGTTTTTTTCCATCCTATCTAGTTTCCTCAATTTCTCCAAAGTGTTTTCCTTTCTTTGAGATTGGTTTTTAATTTATTTCTAGTGATTATTTATCTCATCTGCTGCTAAGTTCTCGTTAGTTAACCAGTCTCAATTTATGACAAAAAAAATGCAGTTTGGTTTAATTTTGTTTGTTTCCACAAGGAGAGTATGCACTGCTGTAATAAAACCTAAATTAAACATTTTTCCCTGAAAAAATCCTGTTATGCTGAAGAAGCAGCTTTATTTCCTAACAATTTTGTAATTTGTTCAGGAAAAGGTACACTGGAAACTTTATAAAGAGCCAACAATATTGAATATTACTCCAGTAGACATTGTGTTTTATTCATTGACAAACAAATGATTTGTGATCCCCAAATAATTAATCAAAGCATTTTTGAGAAAAAATCTGAACTTAAAGCTACTATCTGGTTTTGAAGGTGTTTTGGGTTTGGGGGAGCAGGATTTTTTTTACTTATTTATTAAACTTTATTGTTTTTATTTACTTATTTTATGATTTTTTTATTTATTTATCTGTGTAAATGCATTGTCACACACCAGGTGTAAAGGGTGAGCAGCAGGCTAGAAGCAGTGCTGAGATGATGTGCCCTCTGCTTTAGGAAACCCAGTGAGGAGAGGGCTCAGAACAGGATCTTCTGGATATAGGATTCAAGGACCCTTTCCATCAGAACGAAAAACCCCTCCCTGGAGGAGGGATGAGAATTGGGGATTTCTTTCTGCCATCTGTGTGGAGTGAGCAGGTGCAGAGAGAGACATTTCAGCCTTCATAGAGAGACTAAAGGGAGGTGGGAACGTGGAGGCATCTCTCTACAGACTTTCCCAAAAGCAAGCTTTGACTGGTCCCGCTCCACTCATCATGCTAAATCTTTTAAATCCTGCTTCAAGACTCCTGTTTCTCTCTCTTTAATGGTTAGGAATCTCAGGACATTACTCATGTTTATGAATTGCAGTCGTGGAGATTTGTGCTCAAATTTTTCGTGCTGTAGCAACAATGAAATTCAGTCTTGTTTTGACTCATTAAAATACTTAGGACCATGCACACTGAGGCAATTGAGGTGGTACTTTACATCTCTTAGTGATGGTTGTTAATGTTTGCAGTAAGCTGGTGTATTTTTTCTTTATTTAAAGACAAAGTATGCATTATCCACCAGCTAGGCTGGATGTGACTTCTAAGCTATTTCATTGAGAGATTGCTTTAAATGAATGACTGAGTGATCTCTAATGACTCTAACAGAAATTTAGACAAAGAAGTAGCTGATATTAAATTCTGAGAGTCCTACAGACCTCTCACTGGTTCTAGTAAAAATAAATAAACAAATAGCCATTCTAAGGTCAGGTGTTCTCTGTGCAAGCACTGAAGCAGAAACCATTTCCTACACTTTTAATCATATTTAGCACACAGCTTTCTTACGTGGATTTATGATTGCATTTATTTCTTAGATTTTTTTAATATCTCATTCTGTACGTTGCAATCTTCATAACTGCATTGTTCAAAAATATACAAATGTTTTTGGAATTTATTTGGAATTGTCCCAGGTTCACCCGTTAAACTCATCAAACATCTATACGGCTGTATATAGAAATATATAGCTGTATCTACTTGAAAGAAGATTTCCAGATGATCTAATCACTTGAAAAGGAAAAATTTCTGGTGTAAATTTGAAATAGCTTTTCAGGCTGCCCTGCAGTTGTGTATGTAACATTTTTAGAACTATTCTTTCCACACAATACACCTCGCTTTGGTTTCAAGGGACTGCAGACAGTCAAGTTGTGTCACACAGTAGGAATGGGGAAAAGGAAAACATGCCTAAGAGAGTTCTTCCTCACCATCTGTATGGATAGATCCCAAGCTGCCATTGCTATAATATCACATGGAAAAAATGCAGAGGGAACTTCTAACACTCATGCTAGATAAGAGGTAACAGTTGCAATGTTTTTTTAAATGTGCTGTTTCTTCTTAAGTACACCAACTAGGAAAGCTGCTAGTCTCTAAATGGATGCTATCAGCTGCTATGTTCCTCATAGGGATCTAGAATTTCATAAAAATGTCATCAGAAGTCCTCAAAACTTAGTATACACGTGCAGTATTTCTCTTACTCCTACTTACTTATGATTTACTTGCTAATGCTTATTTGTTGCTATTTTAATTCCACTGCATACAGATAAAGTAGACTTGTTCTTCTTGCTCATTTGAGCATGAATTTGCTTTTCCCACCTAATTCATAAATCTGAGCAGTGTTTCCCCTGCTTTCCTTCATCTTCACAAGTTCCCTGCTGTGAGCAAGTAGGAAGACTGGAGATGCAGTCCTGAAACTGCTCCTTGACTTTTGACTGGAAGGAGTTGGTGTTTATTTTTAACTTCCTTTCATTTGTCTCCTTCAAGAACAACCAAGATGAACTCTATCCTGAATCACCATCTTTTCTACAGGAGGGAAATTGTGTGCTGGTAGTTATTCAGAGTTTATTTTAGATGTTCAATCCAACCAGTCTGAACCTGAGAACACCAAAATCACAGCTGTGTCTAAGCGGTAAGATACCTACGGCTGCCCGGCAGGCAGCAGGCTCACCGGTTGCCCCAGTGCTCTGCAGGCTTGCCATCTGAGGCCAGGCTAGTCCAGACCCGTATGGCTTGAACTGAAGCCCAGAAACAGAACTGCTTCCCGACTCATTCGGGTTTTTGATTGGGACCTGATTTTGGCCTGAAGCAGTGCCAGCTCTGCAGTGTCATTTATTCCTAACTGTTGGGCAATGCCGATTGACAGAGAAGGGCCCAAAGAAAGAGAATTTCTGTTTCACCCCGTGGTTCACCTGTACACTGCTGCAGTGTGGAAAGCCTGCTGGAGTCTAGAGCTAAGCAAAGCTTTATCCTTCTAAAGTCACTGGAGACCTACTAGACCAATGGTGTTGAGGGAAAGTCAAACATAACTGGCAAGATCTAAACCTGTGCTGAGTGGAATGATCATAAACTATCAGGGCAAGAGTGTGAGCTTGTAAATCATCCTAGTTCCCTACCCCTTTGGGGAAAACATTGCACACCAAGTAATATCAATTTCTTTATTGATTTCTTACGTTATATGATTATTTTTTTTTTTGTTGGACTAAGTGGGTTTTATAGTGTTGATTGTCAATCAAAAGATCTGGCTAGCATTGTCTTTCAGATCTGAGTAAAGAGCATTTGCTTTTCATGCTGACTCTATGAGACCTCTGTGAGCTTTGGTGTTGCTGATACAGTGAGGATGTATGGCCATTTACAATGGCCATTTAAAATCAGATTGTAGATAGAATGTGACAAAGTAATTTTTCCATCAACACAACCTTGGGGAAGTTTATTTTTTTCTGCAAAAAAAAATAGGCACAGCTTGCAAAATAAGGCAAAAGTCCAATGAATGAAGATGGGATCAATTCCAGCATTTCATTTTTATGGAACAAAGAAATTAACACAGGCAAAGGCAGATCTTAGAGTAATCATGTCTAAAACAAACATCTTTTCATGGAGTAACATGGTGATTATGGGCTAATTGCCACTGTGATTGGACAATAGCATAATGCAATGACTTCCCTGGATTCCTGTTCCTAGCTTCTTCCTTGCTAAACTTCTAAGAAACTTAGAATCACAGAATGGTTTAGGTTGGAAGGGACCTTAAAGATCATCGAGTTCC
>NW_010126343.1:7384-10071 GCF_000699245.1 Pterocles gutturalis
CCAGGGGCAGGGACCCCCCCCACCAGCCCAGGTTGCCCAAAGCCTCATCCAGCCTGGCCTTGAACCCCTCCAGGGATGGGGCACCCACAGCTTCTCTGGGCAACCTGGGCCACTGCCTCACCCCTCACACAGGGAAAAATTTCTTCCTAATGTCTACTCTAAATCTGCCCTCTCTCAGCTCATACCCATTACCCCTTGTCCTATCACTACACTCCCTGATGAAGAGTCCCTCCCCATCTCTCCTGTAGCCCCCTTTAGGTACTGGAAGGCTGCTAAGCCTAGCCTCCGTTGTCTCCGTTTTTATAGGTGGAGAAAGGACACAGAGGAAGAATTTGCTGAAAATCAAGTGAAGTTTAAGTCAGTCTGAAAGAGTGAATCTCAGAGTGTCTAGAGCCCCACTTGCTGGTTCTGTGCTTTCCCATCTGAGAGGGCTCAGTAACCTCACTGTGATATCCAGAAGAGTCTTTTTGATAATGAGTTTCCATGACAAGTTTAATCAGATTGGCTTGGTTTGGATCTAATATCCACCCACAGATGCATGCAAGACCAAAAAAAATACCAGCAGCCATGAACTTGATTAAGGAAAGCGGCCATATGGTGCCTGTGTGCCTCTTCTCCCCTATCTCATAAGCCGAACTCCAAACCCAGAGTTCTGGGGGAGAACTGGGTTCTATTTAAATCTCAGTCTGGGGAACAGTCTCTCCTCCTCATCTCAGAAAAATGCCAATGGCTTAACTGACTACTATGGAGGCTAGAATGGGTTAGGGGTGCTCTCTATTGCCGTTAACACTATGACCACTTTGCAGCAAACTATTTATCTTTCATCTAAACAAATGGAGGAATGACACTCTGGTAAAGGCATTTACTTTTTTATTCATCCAAAGTAATTTGTTAAAAATACAACAATCTCAGAGGCAGTGACAACAATCAGTGACTCATAGCTGCTTTCTTTGTCCACTGTGTAAATCCCAGAGAGAAAGAGGCATCTCTCCTGCTTTGCACACTTAAGTCCTGCTGCTGGTCCCATGGCTCCTTGTGCATTTTATATTAGATATTTAAAAGATATACTTGTATCTCTTCAATAATGTTAGAAGAAACAGAGCTGATGTTTCTCACTTTCTCTTCAGTGGAGAAGTCTATCCCACTAGATACCAAACCATATTCTTGGTTAGCCTTGTGGCTCAGGTGTTCCTGCTTGTACAGCTTCAGCAAGAGAGGTGAGGGATGGTCTTGCGCCAGGAGCTAGGGCTTGCTCCTGGGATGGAGGGATTACTGCTTCCTACCTCTCCAGTACACAATGACAACCTGTCACCTCCTTCCTGCATGTGAAGCTATTATGGTAAAGGTTACCATCCTCTTCCAGTAAAGCTTACTGAAAAAATCAAGAACGCACTGGTCAGGTGTCTGATGTAGGTAGCTAGGTGCAGGAAGCAGTTTTTGCTGTGAGCAACCATCTCCCACTGATGTTTGTCTCTCAGAGGTGCTTAAGCAGAGGCAAGGGAAACCAGTGTGTGCGACTTCCTTCCCTTCCCTTCCCTTCCCTTCCCTTCCCTTCCCTTCCCTTCCCTTCCCTTCCCTTCCCTTTAGCATTTTCTTGTGCACGTCCCTGCACTTGTGCACGGAGGTCAGACATTCCCAGGTCCTCGGTGTTTCCCTGCTGGGACACAGGTACTTCATTCAGCATCCTTGCAGCTGGCACACTTGGCTTTGGGCACTGCAGCCCTGGGCACTGCAGATGGTCTGTTACTTGCTGGAGCTGGGTTGTGGTTTCAACTAGTTGACAAGGCTCCTTAAGAAAAGGGATATTTAGCATTGCAAATTAAGAAAACTTTTGTGGTTTGAACTCTAAGTTACTCTCCATTCATCACTGAGAGACAGCTTTGGCAGAACTGGGTTGCTGGCTTGTGCCATAACGGGTGGAATTAAAAATCCTGAAACTGCTGAAATCCTCTTTTGAGCCCAGGGAGTAATAATGTGGCTGCTGTAAACTGGGAGTGCTGTTTCTGTGCCACGGTAAAGAGACCAGCTACTCACATATTCAATTATTCTGTCAATGTGTTCCAGATCTCTGGGCACCTCTCCTCATTCTCTTTTCTTTTTCTGACTCCCTCCACCTTTTCTCATTTTCTGGTGCAAATTCCTTGCTCTCTGTTCTGCTCTGGAGCAGCGACAATGTGCCACTACAGAAACACTGCAAAACCCTAAATGTCCCCATTTTACACCTGAAACAACAAAGAGATTGAGCCAAATCACAAGACATTTCTGAATTTCATGAGTGCACCTCATACAAGGCAAACCTGGTGTGAAAAAAGACCTGGGTCTTTTAATTTTCTTTTTGGTGACACTGAATGTTTTTTCTTGCTCTTTCAGGCTTTATTTAAAAGGTCACAGTGGAACAGCCGGAAAACAGAGTAGCCTGATCTTACATGGTGCTGAATTCAGTACAAAAGATGCTGACAATGACAACTGCATGTGTAAATGTGCTCTCATGTTGACTGGAGGTGAGTACAAGGCTGAATATATGTGGTACATCGATAGGAATCTGCTCCGTTTTCCTAAAGCACCATGGATGGAGCTGCATTCATGGGTGTGTAAGTACTGTGTGAAAATTCCTTTTATTATTATTACTCCTGCTCTTTTCTGTATATATATTGTGGTAGTGCCAATACCTCAAGATTCCTATCAGC
>NW_010126343.1:10102-11679 GCF_000699245.1 Pterocles gutturalis
GGGATTACTCAGAGATGCAGTCAGTATGCTTCTGCACTGAAGCTCTTGCAACAACCTGAAGGTGGAAAGCAGAATTTAATGTTATTGCTGAGGCAATAAAGAAAAACTAAGAGAGAAAAAGCTAACAGACAAAGAAAGGGGAAAGAACTTTCTAAGAAGTGGCAGAATCAGCCAGAAAAAAGGGAGAAAATGCAGACAAATAGGTAATAGAAGGTAAAGTCTAAAAACAACCAGAATCTGGACTTGCAATGTATTGTTTATTTCACTTAGGGGCATGATTCTGTTATTGAAATAATTATAATGATTCAGCTTTCTGTCTTATATGAGCATAACACACATATACAGGCAGACACAGTTGATGTCATAGCTAGTTCACTCACTTGTGAAAGACCAGACCTGCAAGCCTCTGTTCCAGTTGGGGCACTTAGCTGTTGTGGACGATTTAAAACAGCATCCTTAGTGAGCTGAGTCACACTGCACAAGGACAGAAGAGTCAAGGTGGTGGAGAGCACAGAGAAGTGATACTGGGACAGTTTAAAGCACCAAGTCAACCTGACTGCCAGCAAGGACAGTGTGTATGACTGATATTTGTTCCCTCCAGTGCAGAGGAGGAATAGCTGAGGTTATTTCCCCATACAGGCACCTGATGGTCTGCACAAGAATGAGAAATTTCTCTGGGAAACGATGCTTATTCCTAGTCCCACAAGGGCAAGCTCATTCTTACCTCAAGGACACCACCCTAAAGCAGGGAGCTGAAATTGGGATTCTTTGGTTCATTGACTGCATGACCAAGAAAAGCCTTTATCTTCACATCTGATCTTCTTTGAAGACTCTCCCTCAGCGATTTCTAACTTTCATGAAAAAAATCCTATAGCATAGAAATTATTCAGGATTTTGGATCAGACTGTTAATATTATATTATTTGTGGTTACTGGCACTCTGACCAAATCCAGCTCAGGCCACAATCAGACGTATTTGAGCCTCTAAACCTATCATCTGCTAAGAGAAGATGGGTTCCCATCACGGGAATGTGTATCAAATGCACAACCCAGCTCCTCAGTCTCTTTTGCCAATTGGAAATTACCCAGGTGGGAAAGTCTTTAAGAAGCCGATTTTCCAACCTTAGTCCTAACTTTGTCTAGTGATCTCTTATTAACAGTCAGCATGGGAAATTTCTTCCAGTGGACAGGTGATCAGACTCAACCCTTCCATTTCTACAAAAAAAAGAAGCTAACCAGGTAGTTCTGGAGACAGACAATGGATACGAAGTCAGTCGTTTATTTTAATTAAAACTGCTGACCTTTCCCTTTAGAGACCATGCTAAATTAAAGTGTCTTACTTCCAGGGCAAGCCAGAGTCTACTGAGAAGCTCTGAAATGTGAGTTGTGTCTGTGCTGAAGTGCAGACTCATGGATTTGAGCTGCCTGGAAATACCTCTGCTCCTAGACAGCGTATTCTGGGAGCAGAGGGTTTTGTTTATTTTCCTGCCCTGACACTGATGGCAGGTCAATGCCCCGCTAAGGTCAGCCTGCTGTTGAACAACCATTCCACACGGTTCGCATATATTTTGCTGCAGC
>NW_010126343.1:11692-86331 GCF_000699245.1 Pterocles gutturalis
GCAGGAAAACCACATATGGGAATGTGGTGGTGGCAAATGAGAGGAACAAAGAAGAGGGAGAAGTACCAAAGGCTGAGGAAAGCACAAATAGAACAAATCACTGCAGAGTAAAAGGGGATGCAGCTCGCCTTTGGGGATGGGTCTAGTCTTTTGGAGGTAGGCTGTACAGCACTGAATAATTTGTAGTTCTTCAAGAGGAGAAAGACTTCAGTAATGCTGGAGTTCTCCTCAAGCACTCTGCTGTGCTTTGCTCCTTGAAATGACTTTTTCATTCATTGAGAAATATCAGAAATTGAATTAAATATCAAAACATTTGTTTAGTGAGTAGATTTCAGGTTTGTACCACAGACAAAGACAAATTAAGAAAAGTAGCAATGATAACAGGTTTTGGAAAACCTCTTTTTTTTTTTTTCTGAAGGATATCAGACTGTCTGTTAGCTTTGGCAACATCACAGAGAGCTCTTTAATGATGAATTATATGAAATCTACAGACAGGTTGCTAGCTATCTTGACAGTTTGTGTGAGCCTGTTATCTCTATGAGGTGAACTGAATATATTTATGTCAGGAATAAAGGCTGAGATAAGCTGAAGCTCAAGACTGTGACATTGTTATAGTCAAGGCTGAAAATAAAAATGTAAGGAAAACACACATTTCTCTTTGTGTTCTTAGTAGTTGTCAGTTTTATTTGGCCTATATCAAAACCATTAGTCCCTCTCCTCCTTTCTCTCCTCCCTCTTCCCCAGAATATGATTTTAAATATTGCATGAATAGTACAGTAGCATCAACAGAGGTTTGCATGTGTATGTTTCTTGTCCTTCCAGGAGCCATGCTTTTCTACTTGTCTTAATGTAGATTTTAGGGAACGGCTTCCCAAGTACATGCAGGAGCTGGATTCTCAGCCCCTGTGAACTTTACATGGTAGTTAGATGTTTTAGCTGTTCTTTTGTGCTTTGGAAAAATTAAACTATGCATGTTTGGTTTACTTTAAGGGGAGACAAACCATACTTATTCAAATAATATCTTCTCTTAAACTTGACATTTGTCAAAATAGTAAAAATTATTTCATGAAAATACCTGCTAAGAACTGGTACAATATCTCAGGCCAGGAAACTGAACAAAAAGGTTTATAACCCCATACCATTCCAATCGTTGTTCTGAAGAGTACCCTGGTGAACTACACACACAGGTTTTTGTAAGAAACAGCACTTAAAATGTGACAAACTGTCACCAGAACGAAGCACTAATAGATGTCCGAGGCACTGCAGATAGGTTTCCAATAGAAGAACACTTGATGCCTCTGGAGCAGATTTGTGGGCGCAAGGTTAGAGCATCCCCCCAGGATACCACCCGTCAGCTGAGCCCCAGGAGTTGTTGGTGCGTTTGTTTTCCCTCACTGGACAGTGACTGATGGCAGCTCGGTCTGTAGTGAAGGAGCCTGGGGGTGATTTGCTTTGTCTTGCCCTGGCTGCAGCCTGAGATGCTCACACAGGTGTTTACCTCGCTCCAGGTGACCAGCCAGAACGTTGCTGAACTTCTCATCCCTGAAATAGTTTGACAAAGTGACAGGGAGACTTTCTAGATGTCTTTCTAGTATTGAAACAGCACAGAATTATTGAAATAACTTTATTCCATTTCAGTGGGAGCAGCAGTCCATCTAGGCTCAGCATCCTGTCTCTGACAGCACTCAGCAGCAGCGGGCGTAAGAACAATGCAAAGAAATGATCCTTCCCCTGAGGATGTTCCCAGCATCTTTTCCATCTCAGGGACTTCCCGAGTCAGAGAGAGTTCCCATGTATTTAGCAATCCCCAGTGGATTTCTCATCGGTTGAGTGAGAGGCTGCTCAATGACAAGCCCAAGGAGTGGTGCGCTCATTGCTGGTGGTTTCGCTGCTTTTTTTTCCAAATGGTGAATTTTATGAATCTCTGGCAAGAATGCTACGGAGGATTCTTGTCAGGACTTGGAGGGACGTTCTTGGCTGAATGTAGAAATCTCCCCGTACGTTATCAAATCAGAAAAAGACACAGTTTGTCTTATAGATTGTTTGAAACAAAATCTTAAAGTAGCAACCTCAGCATACTTAAGTGTACCCCAGTGGAACCCCTGGATACACATTTACTTACACAGGAAAGCATCAATTTTTGTGTTTTATGCATATTGTTGCTTTCATAAAGCAGTTAATTATAAAACCCCATTTATGAAGTATCATTTATATTGCCTAACATTTTGATAGAAAAACATAACCAACATGTGGACAAGAGGTGACTGGAATATTGTTTGATTTGTGTTAGAAATATTAGAAATATTTCATTAGACATGACTACTCAGCACTTCTAACAAAATCATTGCTATATTGCTATGTATATCAGGGTTAAGTATGGATAATAGCAATAAAGTATTCGGATAACACCAAGAAGTGACTAACTTAAAAATTATTCTGTTGATATATCAAGAAGATCAGAACATGATCACCAGTCTGCAAGGTTCATGTTATTCTTACCTCTTAAGAAGGTCCTTATAAAGAAGACCGTGTTATCCAGTTGACAGGAAAACACTAATTCATTTTTTGTCTTATATCCGACAGCTACATTCTGTTTTAATCTCAGAATGCCAAGTACCAATTGTTAAGTGATGGTCTGGTCAATCCAGTGCTCTAGTGAATAAAAGAACAGGCAGGTGGAAATGAGTTCCAGAGGTCATTCAGTCCCCTTCTAAGACAGACACTTCTCTGCCAATTTATTTCTGTCTTTCTGGCCATCTTCAAGATTTGTACTGATGGAGATTCATTCTAATAATATAATCTGTTACTGAGT
This sequence comes from Pterocles gutturalis, assembly GCF_000699245.1. NCBI lineage: Eukaryota > Metazoa > Chordata > Aves > Pterocliformes > Pteroclidae > Pterocles > Pterocles gutturalis. The sequence continues at coordinate 14,505 of NW_010126343.1, forward strand.
TTGGCTACACTGGCTTGTTGACTAAACTAGTTCTATGATAATCTGAGTGTGTTCCATTTGTCCTATACTCCATCCCTGGAAAGAATAGACCATTCCTTTGCATTCTTTGAAAAGCTGGGGGTTTTTTTCAGCAGCTTTTTTATGAATTGAGATTGTTGGCAATCTGTCTTTTGAATTCTGGACTAAGAAACTATAAATCTTTCCTCTTATATCCACTCTTTTGAACTCTGTCCAGGGTATCCATATATAGACTGAGGTGTTATCCAAAACTTCACCCAGTCTCCTAGCTGAGAAGTTACCAATGCAAAGTCAAACAGAGCCTAAGTGTTACCAGCTAACCTCTTTAAAGTGCAGAATGTCAGAAACATTGAAATCTTTCACAAAATAAATTGTTGTGTCTTTTGAACAATGAAGACTATTTCAATTTTTTTTTTTTGCATTAGAAATTGTTCTTATCAGCTTTGTTGCCAAATGTGCTAAATTTTATGGAGGGCTAGAAATAAATACTGGCTTTTCACAGGATCCATTTATCCTGTAAACCCATATAAATGTACTATTCAAACATACTTTGGATCTTATTGAATGGATTGTACTGGTCTCACTGCGTTTGGAGGCATTCAGTGTACTCGGGAGGGAGAGCAGAGAAAGACGTGTGAAGAAAGGATCTGCCATCAAGTGTGCAGGGTTTGGACACATATTATTTTAATATGTAAAAGGCAACTAAGAACTTCTCATCAAACCTGACTGATCATTAGCAAGCCCCCAGAGTAGTCTAGATTTACAGTGCACTCATGAATTCATAGAATCACAGAATGGTTTAGGTTGGAAGGGATCTTAAAGCCCATCCAGTTTCTCCCCCTGCCATGGGCAGGGACACCTCCCACCAGCCCAGGTTGCCCAAAGCCTCATCCAGCCTGGCCTTGAACCCCTCCAGGGATGGGGCATCCACAGCTTCTCTGGGCAACCTGGGCCACTGCCTCACCACCCGCACAGGGAAAAACTTTTTCTTAATGTCTAGACTAAATCTCCCCTCTTTCAGCTTATACCCGTTACCCCTTGTCCTCTCACTACCCCCCTGATGCAGAGTCCCTCCCCATCTCTCCTGTAGCCCCCTTTCAGCACTGGAAGCTGCTCTAAGGTCTCCCCGGAGCCTTCTCTTCTCCAGGCTGTCCTCACAGGGAAGGTGCTCCAGCCCTCTGATCTTTGTGGCCCTAATTGATGAGCACTAGGCTGCTAACAAAGAATTCTACATACATACATGGTTAACTACAATTTATACAACAAACCAAAAAAGGAAAGCTGTTAGCTTTGGCATGCCAAAGCCTTTTTATGTTGCTTTTGAAGATTCTATCATATAAAAATTACACTTGTGAATTCAGAAAAGCATTATAAAATATAGTAATGTTTTTTTTCTTGCAATATCGTTACTCATTTGACAAATGCTCCTTTATTAGGTAGTTTTTTTGCAAGAATTTGTGGAAATTATCTCAATATATATTCATATTCAGCCAAAGATATAGTACAGGTCTGTGGAGCTGAACTCTCTGGTGATAGGTGGCTGAAGTAGGCTGAAGCATTCAAAATATATTTATTTAATGAAATCTATTTATTTAATTAAAAGTGCTGACATGAAATTTAACAACTTCCCAGTGGCAATAGTAACATTAGTTAAAGACCAAAGCATAAGAGTACACAAAGCATGAGCAAGTTTAACTGCTCCAGAAGAGCAGCTGTCTGCAGTGGGGATTCGTGCTTATTTGTACAGCTGAGCTTTCAAACAGCTTATCAGTGTATTATCTAAATTATTTTTTGTTTGGACAATATACTTTATGACCTTAGGATCTTTATTGTAAACAGAGATGTCAGTGCTGCTTGTACTATGCAAATTATCAGAGCTGGGCTAACCTCCAAAGACTGAACTACCTGCAGTTCAAACAGGCAATTAGCGATTTCGTGACCACAACTTGAAGAAAGTACCTGTGTTACCTGTCTCTTAAACTGCTCATGGAAGCTTCCTCTTTACCGCTTTATTAGTCACCTTAAAATCTTGTTTCTGTTATTATTTCTCATGATACCTACCCTTCATGATTCTCATGCACAATTCAAATATCCTGTGGAAGTCATTGCCAAAATTTATCTCTGCGGTTAATATCTTACTGTTATTCAGAGAAGACTTGATACTTATCTGGGAAAGTCACTACCTTGTAGTTAAAAATAAACAAGACTCTTCACAGGAGGAAAATCCTGTGAACTCCAGGGAGTGAGCCAACATCTAGCTACTGGGAGTCCTTCCCCAGGTCAGACTGTCTCGGGGCTCTGGAGCTGCTTTATTTGGTGTTTCCTGCAATGGCAGTGCTTCAGGTATCCATTTCAGAAACTTCTGTTTCATTTCTTCATAGCTACCAAGAAAGTCACTGCTTCCATTCCTCTTTCCCCCTAATATAAAAGATGTCTGAAAAAAAAAACAAAACAAAACAAAAAAACCAACAAAACATTTCCTTTACATCCATTTGAAGATGTGGGTTTTGGTGTTGAGACATGCAGTAGAAAGATTTGTGATAATCTGAGGCCCTATGGGGAATTAAGAGCTTTCAGAGGACTGCAGGGGATGATAGAGAGAAATAACCCTAAAGAGGGAAAAAAAAAAACACTTAAAAAAAGAAAGATGGAGAGAAAGTAAACCCAACATTTTAATGTAGAATTAGGAAACAAAAATTCGTACAGTCTCACTAACAAGAACAATATAGTAGAAAAAAAAGATGCTCATCAAAACACATTTTGAAAGTAGTATTTATTTAGAAGAAAGCTATGACGACAGATTTGAACAGTTCCTCACAAAAAGGTTTATAAAATTTTGTGTTTCTTTGGCTCATTCCATTTTTAACATGGATTTTGTAGGGCACCACTGAAAACCTTCTCCCCGGAAAGGCCATTTACGCATCTATTTTTGTTGGTTTAAGATGAAATGGTAACTAGCACAGCTTGCCATGTCTTCATCCCAACACCATAAACAGAACCCAGCTGCATCTGTGTTCCAGCTTTGAAAAACGAGGATTAGATTTTCTCTGTTCAATTTTGTCTTTTCTACAAGATTATACTCTGGTTACAGTAAAACCTCAGCTGGACGGCTTTCTCTTTCTCTGGTTATTTCCCCCTTAGGTATAACATCATAATCAAAGGGAGGTCAATTGCATCAAAATAGAAGTTTGCCAGAATTCATCTGGCATAAATTCTTCCCTCAGGATTTCATTATGAAGTGCTACTTCTGAAAAAAGCCCACTAAGTATTATCCAAAATCTAAGACATTACTTTACAAGACTAGAAACATAAATTACATGGATCTGAGTACAAAGGACAGAGTGAGCACTGGATCTGAACCCTAATCACGGTCAATATCACATCAGTAGTAATAAGGCACAGTTCAAAATACCTTCATATAATGCATTTGTTAGAGGTAGATAAGGGGCTAACCACTGAGTATGGAAAATTGGAGGATTTGCTGGGGCAGTGCACATTGTCTAAAAGGAGCTTCTCACAGTTTAAATCCATTTCCAGAATTCAAAATGGAAAACACGTTGAAAAATTAAAATTCAGTGTTTCAGCCTGCAGTGACACCTGCAGAATTCAGGAGCCACTCGCCAGACGATCAGTTTGTCGCTACCGGTGCTGCTCGAAAAGGGTTTGCAGGGAGTCCTGGCAAGATTGCAATGTTGGGATGTGCAGGCTGAAATACTTTTTCTTTTAAAAAAAGTATGGCATTTAACCACCAAAAGCAAAAGCCACCACCTCATCTTTATGATCTTATTTTATTTCCCTTCCTACTTGAAGGCAAACATTCAGTACAACTGCATTACATGGAGAGATGCATAAGACCTGTGCTAAAGATTCACAAAGCCTAAAAGTCTTACCATGAAAAAAACCCAGCAGAAATCTTTCTGACAAATAGAGCTCCTAGTCATTGAGGTTAATATATTTTTGACATGGGAAATATTAGCTCTTTGCAGTCTGGGGATTCATTCTGCCTACCTCAGTCTGAACTCAGCATCTTCCTGTTACGTTACATAGATACTCTGTCAAGTGTTGGAGAGAAAATTCTGTTCCCATTAAGATGTACAGCAAATCTCCCACTACTTTCAGTGGAGTCAGCATGTCACCTAGTTTATCTTTGTCAGTTTGTGTTCTGTAATCTCGATGTTGCCAAGCTTCGTGTTATTTGGAGTTTTCCTTAAAGCTCAAACTCCCATGGCAAACTAAAATTCACCTTAACAAGAAACGATCATGGGGATGTAGACAAGAGAGTTAACTGATTAATTTCATCTTAAAGTAGCAATTTTAAATAGACCTGAAGATTCACACTGTTTTCCACCACTGACAATTTTCTCCATTGGTTAAAGACATATATACATCTTCACTGAAGAAATTTAAAGGTCAGATGACTTTTTTTTTTTTTTTGCATAGTTTTCAAACAAACCTACGCTTCTAGCAAGTTTGAATTTTCTACATTCAGTAATACAAATGGTAGCAAAACCTCCATCACTGTTAGCAATTTTCACAACTACTTGATAAATATTTCTGCTTTACTTTCAGTGCTGTGTTGACAGAGCACTCACAAAGGTGGGGGTATGGCTCTAGGTCCATTTTCTTTGGCAGAAAACTCAGGTTGAAAAGTTCCTAAGCTGTTACACTTTTTTTTATCCTAACTTCTCACTTTACTGCTGCTTCAGTTATGCCAACACAACTGTTCACAGGGCCATTCTGTAAACCAGGTAGCTCGTTTGCCCTCAGAAAACAAAGTTCTGGGTTCTTTTTTTTTTTTTTCTAAATCTGTGTGACCTCACTTTTCAGAACAGTCTTACAAAGCAGCTGCTGGAGCTGTGAACTGGAAATGTAAGCATCTGGGCAATACATTTCTTTCCCTTTCTTTCCAAGTAGAAGAAAATGTATGCAACTGCACACAGAGGTCCCAGGGTCAGTGAGCAGGAAGTTACATCTTGCTGGGGAAGTGCAGGAGGAGGAGGTGGACAGAAAAGGTAGCTAGCAACTTTCTAAGCCCAACTTTGATATCAATCAGTAACATTTTTCACATCTTTTGGTGTCAATGATAGTTAGGTAACAAGCAACATTCTGCTCCCTCTGGTCATGTGAATAAAGTGCCTAAAAACCCCTTTAAAAAAAAAAAATAAAATGGAATGGACATTTGTCAGTTTTCTAGGTTCCAGGCAGGAACTTGTTTAGAGGCTTTGCAGAGAAGTGAGCAAATCTCAAATGGATCTGAGTTGGGACCTTCCTGAGACTGCTGACCCAAAAGCATTTGGCACTTTTCAAGATGATGATTAGGATGCTCAAGATTTAACATAGGTTTTCACATTCAAAGGAATAAGATAAAGGGTTGAATGTCACTGTTCTGGCCCATACTGTACATGCAATGAATATACCTTGATTGAAGCTGGCTAAACACTCACCTAAATCATGGACACTCAGGTAACCATCTACAGCACACAGCCATGCACAAAGGTGTTCCGACCGTCAGCATCCTGCAGTGGTATGATTCTCTTCTTCACTTAGTCGTTCTATTCACTTGCTGAGTCTTGTTTATAAATTTACCATGTCTTAAAGAAAGAGTCTGTCTGTCTCCTTGTACACCGTTCTGAATACTGATTATCTACAGTATTGTCACTACCAGCCCGCTGTACTCATACCCCATGGTCGCTAAGTGTGCTGAGAGCAAAAGCAAACTGTCTGAGCAACTGAAAGATCACAGCTAAAGCAACAAAAAAGGAACAGAAAATACAATTAAAACATGCTTATGCTCAAAATAACCAAGTGAAATTATCGAATGTACTTATGAATTGCAGTCTTTTTCTGAGGTTTACATGAGACGGGTGAAGTGTAACGTTGCCTAAACATGCAAAGCAGTTTATTTGTCTTTGTTGTTCTTGTTTCACAGACTGTGTATAAAACCAGAACAAGTTAGGACTTAAACATTTCCCAGCTCTCTAAATACAGTCGTGTATTCTCCATCACTGATACCTGCAGATGGCACAAAAGAGGAAAAAAGGAAAATATTAAAGTAACCCCCACACACCACACCAGAAGTGTTTATGAGCCTGGGAATACCAGGATCTGCTAGTCGGCTAAACCTGTGAAACAAAATATGGATGTTTAGTGCACTTTGATTGCCGTCTAATTGTTTGCCTTAATGGTTTCAGGGTGGTGGTTTGATGCTTGTGGCCCCTCCAATCTCAATGGGATATTTTACACAGCTGGGCAAAACCATGGGAAGCTCAATGGCATCAAGTGGCACTATTTCAAGGGCCCCAGCTACTCCTTGCGCTCCACCACCATGATGGTTCGGCCCTTGGACTTTTAAAGGCGTTCATGGTGGGTCCCAGAACAAACCAGGACGACGCTGCCACCAACAGCACCGTTACCACAGCCTGACGGTAAAAGGTGAAGGATTTTGAAAGCAACACACAGGGGCAATGCAGAGTCTCATCATTACACTCTGTCACCTGCAAAAACTCTCCAACAGTCACCCCACACTTTAACAACTGGGGGAGGCTTGGTTTAGAAGAAGGTGATGCAATGGTTTTCCAGAGAAGGAAATTCTGTTTATTCTGCCCAAATCTGGTGCTTGTCAGTGGATGTCCTTTTTTTAATTTTTTTTTTTTTTTTAAATAAGAGATGCAAAAACATACTAGGTTATTCATCAACAGCATCAGAACTTGAAGAACTGAAACCTATCAACCATGGTCTATTGAGCAGAAGGTTATTCGGCAGTGAAATACCAACATTATGGCCATGAAAAAGGATTATGGAGACATCTCTATTAAAACTCGTCTTAAAGCACTCAAGGTGACCACTCCAAGTGTTGTTTTTCTTAAATGAACTGAATTTGAATAGTGGGTGGATTTATGTTAATCCCAGAGTCAAACAGTTTGTGCAAATATTATTTTTCATGAAATCCTTTAAGGACATGTTTCTCATAAATAAACTGAGTCCAACATATGAAGAATGATAAGGGTAATAAGCATAAATTCTTCAGTTTCTCTGTAGAGGTAAATCAGATAATTGGCATAATCCCTGAGCTAGGATTTATAGTGTGATAACAAAAGTAGCAGTGTTCTGAAGGTTTTTCCCTTCGTTCATTAAAGGCAGTCTGAATGTCATGCAGAAAAATTAATGGAAGGTTTAAAGAATGTGAAATATTATCCTAAAGAAAATATGGGATTTTGCATGGAATATTTCCATCAAAAGTACGCAGGAAGGCAAACTGTTAGGGTATATAAAAATTACAGACATGCATAGCTTAAGGCAACGGATTCATTTTACAGTATCCTTGCATGTGCACAATTTATCATTAATTATTTTACTTTTTATTACATTTTTGTGAATATCAGAAGCATGCCAGTTCTACACAGTGCTTAGGCTACAACTATAAAAAATAGTCGTCAGAACTGTATAGAAAATAAAGAATTGTGAACCTGTAAATAGCGTGTTTATATGTCCTGTAATGGTCATTTGATTTGTACAGGCAGCCCTGACCCTACTCAGAGGGTGCGAAGCCTCAAAAGGATATAAATATTAAAAAAAAACCAAACTTCAGAAGACTGCTTACAGGTTGCTAACAAGTAATTTTGTTATATTAAAGTCTTGCAGAAGTGTTGGCAAGATGCACAATTTAACTGTTGGAAAAGATAAAGTTCCTGTAGCTGGGTGGCCCATGGGGTAGCAGAGACAACTCCATGTACAGCTCCTTGGGATTTATTAGTTATGAATAAAGTCCATTTGGGAAAGTAGCCTGCAGTCATTCTACTTCTGCTATACATAAAAACAAAAAAAAGTTTACCCTGCTCCCACCAAAATCAAAAGTAACATTCTCATTGACTAAACTGGGACCAACATGACACAGGATCTGAACGTGGGGAGTTGGTTCATTCATCAGACTGTTCCTGGGATCAGGCCTTTTTCGAAAGATGTTGATAAAAGACTAACTGTGCTTTTTTTGCCTTTTTTTTTTTTCTCCCCTCCCCCCTTAGCAGTTTATTGCTGTGGAACAGAAAACAACAGTTTGGATTTTTTTAAACAGCCCCTCTTAAAGACAACGAGGCCCCCCAGGGTTCTCCGGTGTTGTTACAATTTGATGTTTGTCTGGTTTTAAGTGGGAAGACCTTTGTTTTTGTGTATTTGTATATATTTATATATATATTTGAAATAATCTTGCCCAAGGGTTAATTTTGTTTTCTCCTGAATAAGTTACCAGACTACTCCTTCCTCAGTGATTTCTTCACAGAGCTGTTCTGTCTCCATTTCCAGTGGTTTTCTGAAATGTCTGCATTTATGTGCAAAGTGTGGGATCTCTCTTCCTCCAGATTCTCAAGAGATATATTTTTTCAGGTCTCCAAGTTAGGAATGCCATTTCTGCAGATCCTATTGCAAAAGGCAAAACACGTATAAACTCAACAGCATGGTATTTACTGTTTATTTATCTGGGCTTGAAAAAAATGTGGATTTGGTTTCTTATCCTTTATAATAAAACATTTTTAAAAATTGCAGAGTCCATGATTTTCTTTACCTTGACTATACCTTTCTGTGACAGGTTGCCAACATTTTCCAAGCAACCATCTCTCCTTGCAAGAAATATTAATAAATTTGACAAAGCCTGGGAAGGGAGTTTCATCAGAGTTCATCCAGAAATTAATATTTCTAACCATTCAAATCCATATTTCAATATTTTTAATGCAATTTCATTGATTAAAATAATGGAACTACATTTCTCATTTTAAGTTATACAACGCTCTATCAGTCTTTAAAATAAAATGTTTCTTGAATTTCACAGGCAAAGATACAAACTGAAGTGTGATGCTTGTTGCTTTTGCCTTATGACATGTTTTCCTGTCATCCATTCCATCACCACACGGCAATGACAAATCTCCACTGATCTCTTAGCTATTTAGGATCTCCTGCTCCATTTGTGTGCCTTTTAACACTACAGGGATCAGTTTTAACTTCTCTTTGTAGTCAATTTATCCTCATTTTCTCAGGATTTTTTTGCTTGATTGGAATTCTTTGTTGGGTTCATTCAGAACAGCCCAGTCTTTTAAATCAACACTAAAGCTGGGAGGAAATGTATACATAAACGCACATTTTACTCCTTGAGTTGAACCTTTATGTACTGCGTGAATTGAAGAGTTACAACCTGTAAAAATGGTCTTTCTGGATTTGATTTATATTAAAATGTTGCTTGCCTTGAAAGATACTGAAAAAATAGTCAAAGATCAATGGTAATAGTAACTTCACCACCCACCCCTCACAGATAAATTTAATTTATAAAACAGAAATACGCAAAATGTTCACAAATTAATAGATGTGTTTTCCATAGCATATAGATCCTTAATTTTTGATGTCTTCTGAGACTGGAGATGTAATTTAAATGCACACTCTTGTAAGTGCCCTAGCATCCCGTCCTGGCCCATTAAGTAGCAAGTCACCTACATTTATCATCATCTGTACAACAGGTTCCCAAGGCGCAGCTCCTTAAAAGCCCTCCCAGCTAGAATAACAACTTTCTTCTCTGCAGACCTGCAGCTCAACCCACAGCTCGGACCATGCCTCCAAAAAACCTCATTTGGAGTTGGCACAACACCCGTTCTCCTTTGGGAAGAACAAAACTGAAACAGCAACCGCAGCAAGAGCTGAACCCTCTGGGTAGGATCAAGCTTAATTTACAGCCAGACGGTGCTGCAGGTGTGCCTGAAGGCTCTCTTTATACGAGCTGGAGAGCTCAAGGAGAGAGGCAATCACCCCTGAATGCAGTGATGCTGCTGGTGTTGCCTGACTCTGACCTGGGGTCTGCATGCACACACAAATCCATACACCTGAAGAAAGATTGACACCATCTGTCACAGTGACCTTTTCTAAATTTTATCTATTCTAAATCTCTATTTTTACTTAATTTTATTTTATCTATTTATTTTATTTTCTACATTTATCTAAAATTTAAATTTTATTTATGACCTATTTTATTTAGGAACAGTAATCTCAGTACAAAAAAAAATCTAGAAAGCACAAAAAATGAAATAAATGAAAAGTGCAAATGCCAGTAGGAAGGGAGGATTAAGGGGTAGCATGTGGAAGGCAGAGAGCAAGAGCAGGAAAGACAGGGATACGGAACTGTCATGAAGAGATGGAAAAGACAGACAGACAGGGAACAGTTGAAGGGATTACTGGTGAGACAGAGCAGCTCTGTATTTCCTGTGCCACATTTGTCACACTGTGCAGGAACTCCCTTCTTCTCCAGGACTGCCTGAACCCCTTCTCCCCGGCTCCTGCTCATCTGAGCAGGAATCCCTGCGTCGCATTTGCCTCTGTATGTTTTGAAGGCTTTGTCTGTGTGCCTTTTTAATATTTGCACAGGGAGCAGTTTGGTATGGATCTGTGAGAAGGCATGCTGCTTGTGGTTATGTCAAGATAGGTCTGTAGCAAGTCCTTTAAATTTGAAAATTTTCTTTAGAAAATGCTGTATTATGTTGTGTGAATTTTAAGTACTGATAATGAAATAACTCTTATGCTCATCCAAAATTTTGTAAAATGAGAGCCTCTATTCTTCCACTAGCTAAAATCTCTGTTGGGAGCAGACCCTATTCTCCATATAAATGGTCTGTGCAGTTTTCTGAACCAATGAGTTCAATTAAAGAAAATAAAAGAACGGGGATATGCTGTAAATACGACCCCAAACCCCACTGACACGTTAAAGTGCCTGAAGGCGTGGAAACCAGCCCTGCGTTTCGGTGGGGAGAATCTTCAGCCCCAAAGTGTTACCTTGAATTTTCTCTCTCTCATTATGTTTCTCACCTTTCTCTCACTTTAACAGACCCCCTACGCCTCCTTTCCAACAGCTGGCAGCACTCACCTGCTGCTGCCTGGAAGCAGTCCCAGGGCAAGCCCCACGTCTAACAGCCCAGCAAAGAGAAAACCAGAACATGGTGCTTTGCCACGTCAACCCTAGGAGCCCTCGTAGGACCCCAGAAGAGCTGTTCATAGGCACCTGTTTCAGCCCAGTGTGAAAAGAAAAAACTTCTGAAGCAAGGAAAAGGAAAACTGGAGAATCTGGATACACTGTGAGGGGACAGAAAGAGTTTGGAAAGAATGAGAAAATGGCTGTTAGGGTAATACAGCTAAGAATGCAGAGGAATAAGATCAGGAAGCTGAGGTTAAAGGCCAGCAAAAGAAGGAAGTCAGACCAACAAAAAGAATATGGAGAAATGACAAAGATGAAAGCATAGGAAGAGGAGGAAAATGAAGAAGAATTAAGCAGAGAAATCCATTAATATATTTATTAGAGGAGAATTAGGATCTCACTAATTTTCCAAAGTCTAAAAGGAACAGTGTCACCATTTAACTTTCTGCTTTTATTTAATATTTACAATACAATGGAGAGACATTGTCATCTGGTAAAATCTAAAGGAATACTTAGAAAGCAGTCCTTTCTTATGGGGAATTTTTGGTAACACTGTCTGAGAAACAGTTCATGCTTTTAGCATGAGACAAGGATCCACCAGTAAATAAATCAGCTTTGGATAATAGTTACTTATTCTTCCACTCAAAGATGTGGATCTCCATCCTTTTGCAGCCCTCTTATGCTCACATTTAGAGTCATTGTCTGCTCAAAAGGAAACTACAAATCTCAGACCTGATCTCACTCAGCTGCATTGTCCAACCACTGGTTTGTTTTCTTTTGAGTAATGGAGCAGAACTCTTAAATATATATTTTCTCTATTTTCTTTTTTTTTCTTTTGAAACAACCTTTTTTTTTTTTTTTTTTTTTTAAATTCTTTTAAAAGCTTCTCCTTTAGAGCTCATCTTTGATCCCCCAGGGATGATTATTTAGTCCTGAGAGCTTCGCTCAGTACTGTTCATTCTGTAAGCCCCCCAGGCAGAATTCTCCCCCTGTACTCACGCAGTGGTTCTGATTCCCAGTCTCTGCCTTCTTGCAGAGCAACAATCACACTGCCAGGCACAAACAATGTCACCACTAGGGGCCACTGTGTTTTAAGAGGTACAGCCTCATTAGCCAAAGGCTATTCCATTAATTTATTCAGTTTATTAGATTAAAAGTTAATGCCAGTTTTAGCAGAGGAGACAGGCAGTTCCCTAAACACGTGGATGGAGACGTGTCTGGTGTCACTCACTGGGGACTGACACCCTTGCTCATCTTTAGCATGACAAAAGCTTTGGTGTTTGTTTGAGTTTTCAAGGCTTTGGGAAAAGACAATTCTAAATACATCAGACTTTGTCTTGTAACAATAAATTTATAAGCAAGAGGAGTTTTGGGTTTCACAACATAAGTGAAGAGATGATAGAAAACTTCTCTCTGTGACTGTGGGTCGATTAGCAGAAGTTTAGGCAGGAGCCAGCAGCTCTGGCATTGCTTCTTTTCCACTGTGTGACTTGTGCAATTTCACATGCTACGAGCATCTCCTGAATCTCCTTTCAGGCCGCAGGTTACTGGCCCACAGCCCAAAGACCAGATCAGAAAAATTGCCTCAGTTTGATATAATCTAGAATAGATTAAATGGTACCGCTACCAGTCAATGGATCATGCAGGAAATAATTTATAAGGCGACTTTAACCTCTTCAGATTAACATTTTGCACATGTAAGTACTCACAGTAAAAAAGCAAAAATGCTTCTATGTTCAGTACAATTAAGTATGATACAAATATTGATGCAGAGGAGCCCCTATTTCTGACATTTCTGCTGTCTGCTGCCACCTATGGTTCGACAAGAAGCTTTTCCAAAGATCGATTCATTGCCAGAATCAACTAGACACGATGAAAGGTCTAAAAAAAGGAAACTAAAGGAACTAATAAAAGTGGCATGGATGGTCAAAATTAAGTCTATATTTAGGTTTGTGCTTTCAGTTTTAAAAGTTCTGAACTCCCACTGATTTCAGGTTGTCCCAAATAGATTAAAAATACATCAGTTTTATAGCAGTGTAGAACTTCCCTAAGGAAAACAATATTTAGAGAGTAAAAAATTGCTCCAAAAAACACAGGTGATTGAGAAAGGGGAATCACACAGAACAATTCTAGAAGTAATGTTGCATTTACTGCAATTTGACTAGACCAGAGATTTGTACATGGAGTACACACATCAGGAAGCCTAAGAAAGATGAAAAGAAAGCTATACTTCAAGACAGGAACTAAAGTATGTTTTTTTTAAAGAGGACATTAAAACAGTCTTCAATAAAAAGGCTCAGCAGTTGTAAATGCAAGAATTCAGTTTGTTCTTCCAACCTAAATTTAGCCAACTTATGCATAATGCATTATCCTGAAAGTCTTTAATTACTCTCTCACACACTAGTTTTATCACATTATCCAAGAACCACATTGCAACAGGGCTTTTGACTCATGAGAAATTCATGGGGAAATGAAAATATATCCTTATAATTTCATATTTTCAGCTCCCCAGCTAATCAGCTCATTTTGGTGCCTTTGTTTACTCTGGAATCATATTTAGCAATACAAAAAAAACCAAAACCCCACTGTGTCTTTCAAAAGCTCAATAACTCATTTTTTTCTCTTAAGTGCACCTGGGTGATATTGGCCATAAGATGGTTCAAATTAATACCTCCAGAGCAGCCCAGACTGCTAATCCTGTTGCCATATATAAGCTATCTCATTTCTCTGACCTTTCACTTTCCAGTGTTCAAACCAGAGTCGCACCGAGGTTACGATCCACAGGTCACAAGGCCACAGATAACCTCAGATATTAGTAAGACTCCGTGTCATTTTCTTACAGAAACCAGAAGTGAATCAATATTTAGAAAGCTGGAGAAATCCAGTTATTCATGCCCTTTTGTCCACTTTGAGTTTCCAAAGTTGAGTATTTAGCAGCTCTGAGCAAACAAAAATGAATACCGAGGAAACAAACCCAGGAGCAATTCCATCACCCAGGGGCCACAAGCACAACCAACAAACACCGTTTTGCTCATGGTTGCCCAGGAGGAGCTCTGGCTCCACATCCAGGTTTACGTGATGCCCATGGTAGAGCAGAAAGGAGCTGGCACTGTGTTACACAGTGAAGATTTCAATCCGTAAAGAAACATAGTGAGTTAGCGGGTGTTGGGTTGACGGTCGGACTTGATGATCCTTGAGGTCTTTTCCAACCTTAATGATTCTATGATTCTATGAGGGGCTTAAGGCATATGTACCATCAGAAGAAGCTGTGTTTTGAATGAAGGTTTGATGGCTGAAAGGCCATTTCTCGTGGCAGCTGTGCTCTGGGACTTCGGTTCAGTCCTTTGCTCTGCACGTGACCTGGGCTCTTGGGTCCTGTGGTGAAAATGGGACTAATGTCCTTCCCCCCCCCTCTTCGTCTTCTTCAGGTTAGATGAAGCACTCACCATGAACAAGCTCAGGCACCACATCCCACACAAGTTCAAACAACCCTTCTCAGGATCACTAATATATATCTAAAGGGGCCCAAATCAGCATTATGATTATTTCACATGCCTGTGTCTAGTGAGACATTTCCACTAATGAGTTAGACACTGAAAAGTTTTGAAGATGTGGTTCTACATGTCAGTTTGTTGACTTGTAAAATCCTTTGTGCCACTGTTGTGGAGAGCCCAGATTTGCACCCAAGGCCCAGATTTCCTAAATGGGATATTTTCCAGCTGTCTACCCTCTTAAGAGCACATCCAGGAACCGGCACTTTCAGAGCGTGTCACTCCTGGTTAATCACAGAAAATGAAGGTCTTAATGCACGGCAACTCTACTCCTACTAAGGCAAGGGAAGCTAGACAATAAAGTCAGTGTAAAGTCTTTTAACGTGTTAACCTTTGTGATTGCAAGGACAACCAAGCTGCTTCAACAGGGACTGAATGATCCACCTTCCTGCAGGTTCTGCTGCTGTGTCTCTTGACATCCTTACCTCCTAGAACTTTGGGGTAGGCTCAATGTCTACCAAAATGGATCCTGAACCCGAGGCCCTTTAATCTGGAATATAATGTAAATTAAATCAAACCAAAACATTCTCCTTTTTCCACAAAAAAAATGAAGTCAGGAAAGGCTAGTTGGCATTATTTCTTTCTGTATCCTCTTTGTCAGAAACAATAGTCAACGAGGCTTTTACACAAAATAGCAAAGGAGGGAAAATAAAGATTTTTGGAGTCCACCGGGTTCCTGCATCATCAATGGGAACACAGAGAAACTCCATCTGTGCGTGCACGTCTCTCACTGTCCTGCTGGCATCTGCAAATCACCATGTTAAACTGCTGTCCAGGAAGGAACACGAGCAGCACTGGACTAAGTGTGTTAAAACACTGAGGGGATTATCAAACAGATCAAATTTGTAAGAGAAACCTTTAGTGCTCGGCAAGTGAATTATGAGATTAGTGTCATGGAAGGGATAAACTTGGTATTCCAGCAGGAAATATCAGGTTACTCTATGCATCCCAATTTATCTCCAGTTAGTGCTCTGCACATTGTTATCAGAAACAACGATTGCACAATAAACAGCACTAGCACCCAGCCAGCAGGACCCTGCCAAAATGCAACGTCTTCTTCAGGGCTGTGAAATGAGCCTCACTGGCAAGGGTAAGATTTCACCTTCCTCCTTCTGCAAAGGCTGCATGCCCAAGGGAGTCTTTCCAACCCTTGCTGTCTTTCCTTGTTTATATTAGATTGTCATTCTTTTTTTTTCTCCTAGAAAGTGTATGGAAATGCTTTAAAAATGTTAATATGGGCATGACCCTAAAACAGCTCCATACCCTTGAAACTTTCAACAGACCTGCTGTAACTAATAGTTTCAAAAGTTTTGACTGTTCCTTTATATGACATCCGTGAAGAGGAACCAGAAATTTAGCTAGAGAGAGATGTGCAAGATGGGTTTTAATTTTTGGAAACTGCAGCTGCACTACAGTCCCTTGGGACAAAGTAGGTGCCACTCAAAGACATCCAAGGACCCAGCTGTCCCTCATGAGCTCCATGCCCATACATCACGGAGCTGAAAGAAAACAGCATGAAGCCTCTTCTTTCCCTTTTTTGCCCTTCAGTTTGCTGTGGGTACCTGGGGGACAGGAACAGGCTGACAAGGGAGACTGACGAGCTTCTGCTGGGGAAAAAGAAAAAAGAAATGTTGTGCTCTGTAAGTCATGCGACTGTTTGCTGATGGCTTGGAAAGACTGGCAGGCACTCCAGCAGCCAAGGGCATGAGGGTGGCTAGGAGAAGGCTGGGGAGGACACCATACCCTGTGCAGTCTGGTCAGCATTCACGTCTAGTTTCAAGAGAAGTTTTCTGCTGTTGGCCAGGGTTTTCTTGACTCAGACCAGACTATTTTCATGCTTCCAAGATCAGTCCCCTTGTGGGGTGATGTCCTCCTCCTCAGCAACGTTGCTGGTGAGTAGGAGGGTAGGAGTTGTCTCTGCAGGACAGTCAGTGCCTGGGCTGTTCTCAGCTGGGATCCTACTCATTCCAGCTCAGTTGCAGTGCATGACCTACACGAGAAACTGATGGGCAATTTCTCAAAAACAGTATAAATCCAAAGGCTTTCCCGTATTTCCTAGGCAGTGAACTTTGGATCCCCACGCACTAATTCCAGCGGAAATCTGCTGCTGAGTTGTGCTCCTTTGTCTTCTTTATTTTATTTTTTTATATCCAGGTGAAATATAACCCCTTCAAATGGAAACCGTGTCACTGTTTGCCAGTGTTTAATGCAAAGCACAAAGGAAAAGAACAGCAGGTTGAGGAAATATCAGGAGATTCTCAGTGAGGTTTTCTTACTAACCTAGATAAACAGAGTTGAGGAAGAGGGGAAAAAAAATGTAGTAGTTAAAATGGAGTAAAAGCATATCCGAGAGTGTGGACCTTTCAGAGCATCCCAGGGACTTCATCACAGGGAGGTCCTACCTACCAGAAACCACAGCAAGAGATGGAGGAATTTCCTCAGTGTTGAAGTTAAAATAGCAGCATGGCATTGGTGATGCTCAGACAAGGAAAAGAAAAAGAAACAAACAAAAAACCAGCCAAATGAAAAAACCCAACAAACATTTTCTGTCTTACTGATTCAATGTCTCACTCCACATGAAGTGTGAAAAGCAAAGGAAGGATGGGGCATGATCAGACATTGAAGTTCTGGGAGGTTTTTGTGGTCCACCGATCACCACAACCCAACAGTCCCTTCGTTTGCTGGTGATGGGGTTGCCCAGTTTGTGTTCGCTGGCCCCTGTGTTCCCCTCAAAGCTCCTTTGCAGACACATGACTTGAAAGGAGAAGCAGTAATTCAGGAAGTTGCCTAACGCAGCAGGGTTGTGTTTGTAATATGGAAGGGTTAAGATCAAAAACCAAGGTAGTTTCATTCTGTTTTCAGAAATCAGTACCTAGCGCAGGATTATCTTTAACAACAGACGCTGAGGTGTCAAAGGACTGTGTCAGGTTGCAGACCTTTCCATAGTTTGAATTCCTGTGTTTAACCAAAGGTTAACTGAATCATTGCTGGCGGTGAAGTCACTCCAACGTACCGTTATTGTGGGTGGCCTACAGTAAGTGATACCATATTCGGGCAGCAGTCTCCTACATGCAAACACGTTTTCCATGCATGTCTCTGTGTACAGAAAATATATGTGGCAGTATATACAAACTATCTCTCAGGAGATGGTGCAAAATAATGCTAATTTCATTTATTTCTTAACTGCTTCATCCCTTACCCGAATAACCTTACTTTTTGTCCTGACCCTTCAGAATTTTTTTCCTTTCAAATATGATAAAATGAAACAATAGCAACAAGCTTTCTTTAATTCCTGAGTGTCAGAACTCATATAAGCATCATTCTCTTCCACTGTGTCAGGCTACATTGTCTTATTTACCAATTTTTTTCTGGGCAGCTTATTATCTAGAGAAAAAATGTTTTACGTTTCATGTTTTACATGTTGTATGTTTCATATGTTTTGTGTTTCATATGTTTTATGTTGATATGTAGCTTTGTACCAAATTTTGAAAAGTATTCCTTCCTGTCCTTTATTCCTTTTTATAGCAGATAAATAGTTTGGTTGATGTTAACACCTGAAATGTTAACAGCCTACATCAACTAGCTTTCTCCAAAGTATTTATTTTGATGAAATTTATATTTTCATACTTCACAGGGCTTGGCCAAACATATATAAAATTTCTACAATATCATGAAATATATTACCTTATAAAGGATTGATGTATTTGACACTTATTCTAGATTTGGTTTGTAAGGTTTACAAGCCTAAAAAAGGTGAATGATGTGATTAACCAAGATGCTTTAAAAAACTGCAATTGAAAATTCTTCCACTACAACCAAACATCAAAAACATTGTGGGTTATTTCTACAAAACAAGGATTTTCACAGATTTGCTATTAAACAAAAACATTCAGGGCAAGGGGATTTCTTTTTAGAAATATTTGTGGTTTCACTGAAAGCCTCGGAATGAAGTGTTTGGGTTTCCAATGAAAGGTCTGCATATTCTGCTTTTTTATTGACTCCTCCCTTTCTATCCCCAAATTCCACTAAGGAAATCAACAATTAAATATAAATAAGAAACATTAATTACTTGGTTTCTGAAAAAAAGTGGGGAAAATTGCATTTCCTGACTCTTCCTTCTGTATTTTAGGTAATGTAAGGGCATAACTAAGTGTCTGAAAGTATATTCCTGTTTTAGTGCCTCTGTAATTCCAACCTATCAACTGCCCTAGCCCTCCCAGAATCATAACTGCATAAAGCCAGAAGTCATAAACTGAGCAGTGGAAGTATTCCTTACTGTGATCAAGTACCTTGTACAGAATTTCATGGAAAAATGGAGTATTTTGTTGTGTATCTTTTTCAGTAACATCCAAAGGAAAAACACTCTTTTCCTCAAGCCCCTCCAAAAATAACACAACTAACAAGCAATTAAATTGCATACAATCAAAAAGGTGCAGTCAGTTTCCTACTCGGCATCCTGAAGCTCTCAAGATTCCAGCTATGAAGGAAAAGCAGCAAGGAATCCTCTTCCACATCCAGATGGTGCAAGGTTTTTCTTGCTGTATGCCCCCTTTGGCTTTTGCGTCTGGCCTGATTCCAAACACACCTTCAACCAAGAGGCCCCCATGGAGACGAAATCTGTCATTATTAGGGAACGTACAGGTCTCACCATGGCCTCCTGAAGGTCTGCCTTTTCCTTCAATGAAAAAAAAAAAAAAGAAGAGATCCACTCCGCAAAACAAAGTGTTGCTGTTGTGTATTGTTTAGGCAGTGCACTGAATTTCCCACCACTTTTTGGTCAAACTTAAGGCCAGCTCTGGAGTGGGTTAACAGAGCAGTATGAAATCTGCTGGACACAGAGATTTATGTAAATGGACTGCATGCTAAGCCAGGCTCTCCTGATTCTGGATACATGAGGGTGTTAAGAGAAAGGGGAATCTGCATCTGCTCTGTGTTTATAGACAGACATAAAATGCTTATTGAAAGAATTGCAGATAATACGATCCAATGTGGATACAAATCTCTGGGGTATCCAAGGAATTCATTTTAGTTTTGTGAAGACTTTGATCTGTCGACATTGTCATTTTCTGTTCTAAATAACAATTAAGCCATTAGAGCAGTACGACTGAAGCCAAGTTTTCTGCAGATTTCCATCCCACAACAATAAATGTCAGACTGTAACACAGGCTAACTCATATAACAAAAGAAATCATCCAAATTTTGCTCATCAAAAAAAACCCAAATATAAAATCTAATCCAAAAAATGACATCTGCAGTTTTAAGCAAAGCAGTGTTACTCGAGTGATTAGATATCATGTTTGACCACGAAGAATTCCAGCCTCCCTTTGTTCCAAAAGCTGTCTAAGCTGTGAATTTATATTGCTTATTTGTCCAATATTTTAGACTACAGTGGAAGTAATGAAATGTGTCAATAATTTGTTACTTTGGACTCCTTGCCTCTGAAACCTGGTTTCAATTCCATCTGGACTAGCATCTACTTTTAACAAGCTTAACTGTTTCAATATATCCAAGGCCAAGAAAACAAGTCTAGTGCTAAACTGAAAATCTGGGGAACATTTCAGTGACTCCGTTGAAAGTAAGAACCATTAGCAGTCACAATTTGAACTCTAAAAACTTAGCAAAATAGCTATTGAACATAGGAGTGTACCCCCTAGATTTTATGGCTTCTTGAGGCCCAGGGTTCCTCAGTGAGGTTTTCCAATGACTAAGATTAAGCCCAACGCTGAGTAGGAAAATTTCCACAGCAGCTGCCATGTTCATCCGAAACCTTCACCAAACCCTTTGGCCTAGTGCTGCTCCCATTCACCACTACTGGCACACCCCGAACGTAGTCTGCACTATCAAGGAGAGAGCAGAAATGTCCCTCACCTCTCCCAGTCCCATGTTTTCCCCAGTAAGAAGAGCAGCCATTTGACAAAGGATGTGTGGGAGACATCTCACTCAAAGAAACCTGAAAAATCTGGGAGACAGTGTTAGAATTAATTCTGATGGTCTCTTGGCAGCAGTCAGAGAAGAAGACAAAATGTTCCTCTTCTTAAATCTTCACTTCTCTTGTATGTTACAACACTTTTTTTTTTTAGTATTTATATAAGTATACATATGTAAAGGCAACAGAGATTTCATCTTCTCTTGTCCCATTTTCTTTGAGTGAGAACAGCAACTTTAATATTCAGTCATGAGTAAAGGCTTAATTGTGAGTTTAAAATAAGTATTGAAGAGGTAATCACTTTTTGTAGGTTGCCTTTTTGTATTTTTGTAATTTCAAAACCTAAATTATTTAGAATGTACAGGTTAAATTCTTCCCATTATGTGTACTTGTCACTCCTAGGGTAATAATCTTTAGTAAAAAATACATATAGAGTTGTTGAACTTTGTAGAATAACTTGGGATATATTTATTTTAAGAATCCAACTCTTACTTTGACTTATTGTGTCACTAATAAAATAACTTATTCTTAATCTGATTTGATGGTTAAAGCTCTTAAGATCTGTTGGAAAGCTTTCATTTGACAGTTGTTCATTGTGCTAACTCTTCGATCTAATCCACGCAACCTGGGAATTTTATGGTGATAATGAAACCTCAATGGTCTTCCGAGTTGCAAAGTTTACTATTCCTGAAGAAGTTCTTGGATCCAAAATTCAGTATTCACTGAAGCTGGCTCCTCTCTGTGTGCTCATTTAATGTCCCATTTTTCCAAGAAAAGTCACCTGAATGTATTTCACCACTGGCAGCAAAGAAGAAATAAATTGATCCCAGTAGGTCAGCTGCGGTTTGGTGCACTAAGAGGAAGACAAAACCACGAATCTTGAGGAGATCCTAGCCTTAAATACACTTACACGAGAGCATTGCTAAGCATTGCTAAGCTTGCATTAAACACTGTTTGTGTTCACAAACTAAGCAAACCAAACTAAAGCTCCACTTACTCCAGGGAACTATAGCAACCCTCTGCTGTTCTGATGGCTCTTTCAGGTGGCAGAATACACTTTAGAGAAACTCTGAAATCTTTTAAAGTACTTTTTTGCCTCCTGCCTCTTTTGCACCTCTCTTGGTCTTAATAGTGCAGAAAGAGGAGTATTCACAAATACTTTTTTTTTTTTTTCATTTTGGCCAATCTTACAAGATCCCAGAAATCCTAAACACAAAGTTTAAGTCTGATAATGGCTTAAAAATCTTAAGCCAAAAGATTTTAAGAAACACCTTTAATTTCATTAAGAGGTTTTGCTCATCCTTGAAGCAAAGAACATTCATCCACATCAGTTTCAATTTCTAAGATGTTTATATAGTCAAAATATCTGAATAACCATAGTGTAAATTCTGTGTTTTTTCTTTGCTACTCTAGCAAATCACCCCGCACCTCTGCAGTAATAATATCCACCAGGAATTCCAACCAGCTGAAGCATGATCTCCACTTCCTGAGAACATGTGGCTGTTCTCAGGCTGTCGATTTTTCCAAGGGTATCTTTATTTGATCTCGTGAAACACTTTTGTCCCATATGAGGCTAAATGCATTGATATATAATATCTAAGTAAATCCCTAGACCACTTTTTTAATAATGGGGTTATGCTAACCATGGCTCAGTCCTTGGAGATCTTGCTTGTACCAGGCAACATCATAAAAATAACTGCTCAAGCTTCTCCAATTTCTAACCTCTCTTTCCTTATCAGCTTTGGACAAATATTGTTTGGCTTGATGCTTTGTCAACAGTATCATCCCTTGACTCCTTAATAATCTTTCCTAGGGTGTTTCCTTCTCAGTGCGTTCTTTAATTCTTTGCTTGATTTCCATAAAAGCTGTATTGCTCTTTTGGCTTTCTCAGCCTTTGCAGTTCGAGCAGTATTTACAGCACAATCATTCTACACTTTTTCTATTCCCACAAGTTTGCTTTTAACGTCAGACTGTCCACGCCCTCAAAGTCAGCTACATAACTATAGCTGGTAAAAGAAACTTGATAAATGGAGAATTCTTAAGGAAAATTTATTCCAGCAGTGGGTTCACATTAACTACAACAGTTAAAAGTGACATATGTTACACTGAAACAAATTTTGGGCTGATGAAAAAGATATACTCTTTTTTTTGTCTTGATGGCTATTCCTATATTTCCCAGTTGGCAATTGCTATATAGCCAATTCCTGTATTTCCCACAAAATCCGTTACTGACAACATCACTGCCACTGAATGTGTGTCAGGACCAACTGGGTTCTATGCTTTCCCTCCGTTTCGCAAGCAGCTGGTTTTGGAAGGTGCTAGTTTTCAGAGGGTCTGATACTTTATGTCTGACATTGCTCTAGCCTGCAGAAATAATCATAGAATCATAGAATCATGAATCATAGAAGCATTAAGGTTGGAAAAGACCTCAAGGATCATCAAGTCCAACCCAACAAAGTGCTTGTTGTCCTTTTACTGTGTCTCTCCACTGATGAGGTGACCCGCGGTGAGGACAGAAATAAATGTGTTTAGAGAAGATTAAAAAGCCATCCACGGATTATTGTTGTACAGCTTTCACACAATGGAAGAACCTAAATAGCAATTAGAGCAGGAAACCCCTCCCATCCTCTTCTCTTCTGCACACACCAAGATATAGACAAGACAGTATGTGTCCTCGTAATTTACAACCTGCCAACAGAGAACAGATGGGTGAGACAAACATATTGAGTTATAAATATGTCATCTGTTCCCAAGAAACCTCAAGCCTCTAATTGGAGTCAAAAGGCTGAATTTATACAGAGTTTATAACCAATGAAGGGATGAGAGATAAGCTCACCAAACACTGTTTTTTAATCAAAATTGAGAGAAAAATTTTGCTTAATGGATATTGTGTTGACGCTAGTACTGTTATGTCGGAATATAAAGGACTGATTCAACTACACTTGGAAAACTTAAGGAATAATATACAATGAAAATGTAAATGGATTAGTTCTTCAGTGCCCCAAAGTCCTGCTGTACTCTTGTGTGGAGCTTTGAATGACTATAGCTGGAAAAACTGCGTAACTGTTGTTTTTGCAAATGTATCTCAAGTAATGCTTCCCGAAGGGGTTTGCTGAGGTGTGTAGGTAATCAGATATTGAAAACCGGGCAGGTTGGCAGCCGTTCTGTTTCGAGCAGATGCATCGCTCACACACATTGCCTCAGATGATGCACAAGGCTATTCTGCGCAGTCCTGCTGGAGATGAAACAGCCCCCCGGGCTCTGAAGGTCATCCCAGCAAGGGATGACTTACAGTCTCTGCTGGGAAGAAGAAACTGAGAGTTGGAAGCCCACAACAGTTCAAATCCCACTCAAGTGATGTCAGCTGTCCTGTTCAGTGCACTGAACCACAGACATCCAGCCCATGGGTTTCTCAGAGTGTTTATAAGTAGGTGGGGGTGGTACCTCGCTCGTGGTTCCTGTGCTCTCAGCACGGAAGGTGGCATCCAACCACATTGACCAAAACATTGCACAGACAGTCCTTCCTACAAGTTATCTTTCCTGAGACCAGCAAGCATTGCAGACTTGGGACACGGCATTATTGCTGGGTGAATTATGAGTAAAATCAAACATGCAATAATCCCACGTGTGCTGTTTAATCCTGTTGCAGAGACTGAAAAATGAAACATGAGAAAGTTTTATCCTTCTAAAATACCATCTTTTAAATAAAGATTTCCAAGTCTGTTTTATCGAGCCTTCTGAGTTATATTTTCTTGTATTTCGTTTGTGCTTTTAACTTTTCATTTTAAACCAAACCGACGCTGCAGTGGTGGCCTATCAGCTTATGCCAGTTCCTGTGAAGACCACAGACCTTCTCCCTCCTCTGGACAATTGACATTTACAGGCCACGACTTCAGCTAGGTGGCAGTTTCCAAACGAGAACGTAGAAAAGCTTGTATCAGGTAAAACCAATCTCCCCTCTATATTCTGTTTTTCTGTATCAGAACGTCTATACAGCACTTAAAGTCTAAGACAAAGGGCAAAAGCAGGCCCAGCATACATAACTACATGATGATTTCCATTAATACTGCTCAGGAAGTTCTTTATTCAGAAGTGATTTCTTTTACTTAATGGCTATAGATTTTCTCCCCATATTCTTTCTAATCACGGATTTTAAACCACTTGACATTTCAATATTTCCAGAGTTCCAGGCTAAAGATGTTCCTATTTTTACATCATCTTGTGCAGGAAAGTGAAATACACTGAACAATCATTCCCTGCTTTACACCACTCGTTATTTAGTGGACTATGTATTCCTTCCTTTATCTCTTGCTTAGCAGTAAAGGTTTGTCCTCTGTCAGTTGTATAGAAACTGTTCCGAACCTTTCATTCTTCTTGCCCTCCTCTTCTCGACCTCCTCCTCCTCTCTCCTCTGCTATTTTATTCTCTTTGTAATGGAGGCAACATAAACGCGGTCAGAATTCAAGATGCAGGAGCCCCACAGCATTGTGCAGAATGTGAACTCTCTCCCACACATAAAAATTTGCAGAACCAGTCACAGATCAGATTTTTTCGAATGCTGTTAATCAGAAATTTAAATACAAGCTTGCAAAGCCAGGGAAAAAGTCTACAAAATTATTTTCAATTTTATTAGAAATAAAATTAATATTCTGTTCTTGTAAGTTATTACAGACAGATTCTGGAATACTTTTCCACAAAGTTGGTAGAATAAGTTTACAGACAGTTACTTACTTTTTAAAAGCAAAGATTCAACTCCATTTCTAAAGAAAAAATAAAAATTCTTCAGCCTTTACCCATGTGAGCAGCCTTTTAAAGGCATTATCTGCACTCACTATCACTGACTTAAATCCAGGGTAAGAGTACTGGCTGAATTGGAGCAGATACAGCTTTGGAGCTATGTAGCACCTTGGCAAGGTTCTTTCAGCAAAACCTTTTATGTGACAAAAGCAAAAAATTGTTAACTACTTTTGAAAAAGCTTGTTAGAATGGCAGATGTATTCTCCCTTATGCAGTCGTTGCTGAGCATATGTCATTTCACCCTGACGTTACGTTACGGTGTGAAACAAAGCCCAGAAATATCAGTGGGAAATCTTCAATTTGGCTCTGTATTTGCAAATTCATTTCTCTCTTCAGATATATATGTGCAAATCTATTTGACATCAATGTGCTAAAGCTTACTGGCATTTCCACCGATTAGTTTTGACTAATTCAGTTGCTGCAATATGACTTTTTCCACGCATATCTAAGATCAGAATTTGGCAGATCATTAACAATGCATCTTAATCTATAAGATATTGCACAACTTTCCTCGTATGGTGTACTGCTGAACAAATATTTTCTCTGAGACCAAGATCAAGTTGCTCCAGCATCTGTTCCCAATAGGAATGCAGGAATATTTGTCTGCAGTACCCAGATTTTGTGTAGCACGCTCTGTGTGAAGGTCATCTTTTCATGGGAAGAACAGAGCAGGGCAGAGCAGCCACCTTACGCAACTGCCACGTAGAGTTAATTTTAAGTTGCCATAGTTGGTGTCTCCAGTCCAGTAGAGAAGTTGTACTTACTGGTACTGCCCTTGGTGGCTACTGTTCAGCCAGCACCCTTGAGCAATTCTTCATTCCAGAGTATGGTCAAAGGCTTTCTTTCTGCCCAACAAGAAAACTGTCATTTGAAATGTCAACATCAGCCTCTCCAAGTAAAAGTCATTTGAAGTGGACCACAGTATGAAAATGAGTAACATAATTCACTCACATCAGGTGCAACTTAACACCGGCACAGGAGACTTAAGGCAAACTTAGTCTTGCTTAGAATGGTCTAATGTAGGGTATATATGTAACCTTGATGAACCTTTAATCCTGCTGGAAACATGCACAACAACAGGAGCTGCTCCAAGGCCTGGAGATGGCGGGCAGAAGAGGCAAGGGCTGGGCAGATTGCGCTTCTTTATCTCAGTGCAACAGTACTTCATGAAACATGAAAATAAACCCTTCATGTGTCTGTTTAAAAAAATATTTTAAGTTGATCCTTCACAGTTCTGTGAAATACCAACATAAAGGTCTGGATATTTTTTGTTCTTGGGACTTGAAATCATTCACCTGTGCATACTTTGAACCCGGAGCACCAGCTGCAGCAGCTGTAACGCAACATACGCTCTCCTGCACGCACATGTTGGTCCCTTAAGTAACTCACCAATCAGCAGCAAATTATAATATTCAGAGATCCAGTAAGCTGGCAAAATAGACATCTGGATTTTATATTAACATTGACAGAGCGTGCTTCACAAATGTTCTGCTTTATTTGTGTGAAATGGAAAAGCAAACACATAATAAATCATTAGAAGATATTTACACTACACTGAAGGCTCAGAGGTATGGCCTAATTCAGGGTTTAGGTTGCCATCTGTGTGAACAAGACATTGGTTTTAAGTCTCCTGGGAGTCCCACCTAAGAAGCCCATGGGAAGATGAGCTCGAGGTGGTGCGAGGAGCTTGATTGTGCCAGTGAGGCAAGAGGAACCGCTGGTGCTGAAAGGAGGTGGGGCCCATGAAGTAAGAAAACTGGGAGTGATTATATTGGCAGAGGATTGTGTTTGTTCAGCATTGGCCACCAACAGGACTACTGTGTTCTTGCTGAAGTTTCCCAATGCAGGCCGCATGGTAGGTAGCGATGATGAGGACGTGGGGGCTCGGGATGGCTTTTGGTGGCAGATTTCCAGCTGCAGTTGCCGTGTCAGATTCCTCAGTGGTTCAGGCTTGGGCATGGAAAGGAGCTGTTGGCCAAATAACCTGTAGATCAAATGACAGGTTCCTCTCCAACTTTCATACCCTCTCCCTCCCCGAAAGGGGCCACAATATTCAAGGAGAAAAAGAGAGGAAGGAATGAGAGTATTTCACTCTATAACTAGTCCAGCTTTCTTTTCCTCTCACCAGCTGTAATTTCACTGGCTTCATGTTTCTTTGCTTCTTGAAGCAGATCTGTTGGGCTTTCGGCTGCAGTGTCCTTGGGCACTTGGGTTCCTCACTCCTTCACGCTGCTTGGTTTCCCAGCTCCTGCCTGATCCAGTCCCCACTCCTCTGACATCAAATCTAGGTTTTATGGCCATGTCTACACTGATGGGTCCCTGAACAGTAAGGGCAAGAAGTCAATGCTTTGCCCAGAAGACGCAAGTCCCCTCAAAACTGAAAGAGTCTCAGCTGGTGAGAAATGGAGGGAAAGTGCTCATATTCCTTTGATCCAACATCACTCCATCTGTTGCATGGCCTCCGAAGGCACTTACACCCATTTTCCCAGTGGTTTCAGTATATTTTCATGATAGTTGTTCACAAATCGAGCAACTGAGGAATCTTTTGAGCGATATGAACAAATAAGACCTCAGAATACTTAAATCATGTTTGTTTTGTTATTCTGAAATGCCTTTACTGACATTTATGGGGAAATAAGTTTTCTTTTTCCAGTGTTCTGTGGCGTCCTGGTAGCTTCAGCTGAACATTTTCCAGGACTCAGGACAAATTTAGGCTGGGTCAAAATAATAAAGTTAGTATTTCATGCAGTATATTTTAGAAAATGAAATAGAATGGATCAGCAAAAAATGCAGAATTATAAAGCCGGTTAATATAATTTTCAAGCATTATATATGAAACTGAGAACCAAACACCATCAGAACTCTGTCAGACACTGTCGCATATTTTGGATTCACATTCACAGATGAAGGCTGTGACCAAACAGTGTTTTGGAGAGATTTGACAATGACCAGATGAGTGTCTGAAAACGAAAATAAGATGTGAAAATCCAACCTCATTTAGCTGTAGTTAGAGGTTTTCCTTTCGAAATTGTGAAATTTGATTGTTTAAACTCAGTCACTGAAACATTATTCAATTAAAGATCAATGGACCAGAAATTAACTGAATATATGGTTTTGAACTCCCCTTAAAAAAATACTTAACATTGATTTTACCTGTGAACATTTCATTTCTGCTAAAATTACAAAACAACTACAAAATAATATCTAAATAATACAGTAATTCCTAGTTTGTGAGTTCAGACAAAGCTTATCTACTGCCCTGGTTTGATTCACAATTTTATCTGATTTTAAGTTTTTATTCTGTTACCAGTGCTAAGTCATGTTTTATTCCATGTGTATCTTATTGTCTTGCAAGAGAAAAAGATCAAGAACACAAGAACTTTCCCTTGCCCAACACTCTGATACCTTACAGCAATTCTGATCATTTTACCCATTGGGGTATCCCCCCATCACTCATCCTGGACTCATTATGACAACGTGCCATAACTTTGCATAACTCTGCAGCTATGTCCTGTTGTAGATGTGCAGTTATGGTTATTTCTAGCTGTCAGCTCACTGAAGTGCCAAGCATTAGTATGAATTCAATAACTGAGTTATTGATATAAATATTAATGTAATCTGAAGAGATTGCCTGCATTTATTCTCTGAGAGTAAGACAAAAATCCAAAACACACTGGTATTGATTCACTGGATACAGATTGGTAATTTTGGCACTTAATTTTTCTTCAGTGGAAAGTTGTTTGTCATAAAGATGCAATTAGAAAGATGCAAATGACTCCTTAATTTCGGGTTAATTCTGAGAGAATAAATTCAACCAAAGAAGGGGAAAATTCAGAAAACTTCACATTGATATTTGGGAACACATTTCAGTTTTTTTAGTTTGATGCACTTGTGTTTTGAAAACGACAATTATTTAAAAATTACATTCCAAAGATAAATCACCAAACACATTTATTTTCAGCTCAAACACATTATTTTCCACTCTACACAATACACTTCAGGGTTTGGGGGTTTATTTCATGGAAGAAAGAGACAAAAAAAGAGTGGGGTTTTTTTAAGTGGTTTCCTTTAAATTTTTATCTTTCATAGACAAAAAGGAAAAATTTCTAGTGCATGACTCCCAGACAAATATATAGTAATTGCAACCTTACATGTTTATGTGTATGTCCATGCAGTGTCTCAATCACTAATTCCTCGTAAGTTGCCAGTGCTTCTATTTTTGTCACAGAAATTTGTTCCCTGTTGTTGGCCTAATTCTGCAAGACAGTGAGTAACCTTGGTATTGTGATGACAGCATTGATTTGTTCAAGGAGTCTTTGCATAGACACCAGACAATGTCCCTGAGCATGGTAAATTGATGAATGAAAGAAATTCAGGGGTGCAGACCTCAAATTTGGTTTGCTGTTTCCCAGCAAATATTTAGTAGGAAAAGAGTGCATCCAATGGCTCCTATTTCAAGGCTCTGTAAAAGCCTTTTCAGTCAATGTATTCTGGTTTACAGAAATAACTCTCTCCAAGAATAATCTCTGAGGGCTCTATTAAACAACAAACAGTTCCTAAACTCTCTGAGCAGAAGCCAAGTAAAGGCCACAAGCGATACAGAGGTTGGCTCTGCACAGACGGCTGATTCGGCAAGACAAGAGCCAACGTACTGAAGAAGGCTTCTTTTGATTTTCCTTTCCTCTAAATCTCTCTCAGCACTGAAGCTGAGAGAGTTGCAGGCAGGCTGGTATAACTAACAGCATTTCAAATGATCTCTTTCTTGCCATGGAGCCACTGGATAAACTGGGATAATTCCTTGAGCTGGCTGAGGCAACCACTACCTTGGTGACAAGAGCTTTTTAATCCGGTGTCACATCCCTTTGCTGCATTTGTTGGTATGAAAATGGTCTCAAAAGAGACAGTATAACTATTTTTATACTTAAAGCCTTCCTTTTTTTTTTTTTTTTCCCACAGGGTAATCTTCCTTTAACTGGAAGGCATATGGTCCATGATGTTCCTTGTGTTTATTTTTTCACCATTGTTGCTTTTTCTGTGTACATCCTTAAACATCTTTCTGGCTGACCTACATGCCTGTTGGCTGACATCAGCTGGAAGAGTTGAAGTGTCTTGAGAATACCCTCATCATTAGGACCAAGATGTTCAACTGACACAAGAGCCAAATAATTTTTGGACACTCAAGTACAGATTGACAAAGTTATATGAATAAATTTAGAAGAAACAACTTGTGACTTTACCAAAAATGCAGAGAGACTATAATAAGAATAATTTAAAGTGTCACTAGAAAAGTTCACATGTATTTTTAATTAAATTATATAATCATCAGGATTATTAGATTATACTATAGTATCATCTCCAGATTTTTCATGTGCTGATTTCATTCCAACATAAAGCTGTAATGGAGTAAATAGCGAACCAGCATGTCACCTGCCGGGTTAAATTCCACACAAGCGAAGGACTGGACACTGACTAAGCAGCAAGGACAAGCATTCTGGAAACCTTACCAGTTTTGAAGGGCTTTGTAAGATTTATAAAAAATCCATGAATGTTAAAAGCCCTGAAATAAAAACAAACTATTTAGAAACAATGCAATGCATTAGCTGGAAACAACCTGGAACGTAGAGACAATCACCAAAAACCCCATCTGGGAGAAGGGGGTCAGCAAGATGTGGGAGTTGGGATGGCTCTAGTGTAAAAGGACAGCTTACAACTGGGATCTAGCCTAACATGAGAAATTGATTTTCATAAAGATTTTACATCCTTCTAAAAGATATGAAAACCACTGGACTCGGTCCCAATACCAAGGGGACTGACTCCAGTAGGTCCCAATACCAATCTGCTTCGGTAGCTGAGGTATGCAGAACTGCATGAAAATCACTTGAGGCAATGTGCATCCCATGGCTTGCCATTTTTAAAAAAGTCATATGCTGATAAGTTTAAGATGATTTCTAAAAAATGTCACACAAAGACTGACCTAGTCCTCAGTGCCTTGCAAATCAGGTCATTATTACTCCTCTGATAAAAATGAAGTGATTTTCCTCCTGCTGTTACATAGTGTAGAAAACAAACCCTTACCAAGGCTGCAGTGTTCAAAGGCTGCTTGGCTTCACAAGAGGACACATCATCATAGGAAAAATAACTTTCGGAGATATTTTAAGATCAATTGAAAAAGATTCCTAGAATGACAAACATTTCTTATTTTCTTTCCCTGACACACCATGACTGTATCAGAAAGGACTCGATTCAGTTGCCTAAGCAAAGACTCCTGGTGCCATCTGAGATGTTCTGAGGTAGTTCAATGAGGTGTCACTGGTGACCAAAAGACAGGCCCTACAGGAGACTTGTGTTGTTCTGGACCAGCAGTTGGAGGGCGGGTGATCTATGTGACTTACTGTCTCCATTTAGGAAAATGAAAGGAGGCTGAATATTAACATTTTTATTAGTAGTAGGACATCAGAGAACAGAAAAGCTCTTCCAAACAAACACATTCGGTGGATAACTCTAGCTCTGAAATGAAGACTTTAATTCATCCTAGTATTAGTACTTTATATTTAGTTGAAGTTGAAAATAGCTTTGAGGAAGCAGAGAAATTTTAACATGACAAAGATGGAAGTTGAAAGTTCTGGGAAATTCTTTTATGAAATTAAAAAAAATAAGATAGATATAAATATCTCAAATTTAGTAAACTCTTGGGAACAAGTTTTAGAAACAAATCAATAGGATGCTAGCTAAACAGTTTATGATTCTAAGTTGTCTGGTATTGTGTGACCTACTTAGTAGATATTTAGCTGACAAAGTGCTGAGAAATATTGTAGATGATTTGTTACAGTAATAATGTTCTTATAATTCAGGGTTTGCAAGAAATGCTTGCTAGTATCTACCACTGGCTTCAGGATTGCATCCTGTCTTCTCTGATTCAGCGCCAGCAATGATAACTCATTCCTTCAGCATGTCCCACTTTGGTTACAGCAATGCAATTAAGCTGGAAAGCATCAGCCCTGGGAAAGTTGCAGCTGGTGCAGATGCAGGAGCAGTTCACTTCCTCAGACCCATCAGTCACAAACCCCTTTGCTTGGCGCTTGCAGCCCACACACCATCTAAATCAGTCTCTAGAGGTGAACTCTGTCTTCTCACCAATTAAATAAAATTCCTTGGGGATGTGTGATGCCTGCTTGGGACACTCGAAGGCATGCAGTTGGTGGGATGAACTCAGGTCTAGTTGAGGCTGTGGTTTCCAAGCCATTTGGGTTCATGGGAGGCTCGCTTCAGTCCCTTCCTGTACTTTTGTCCTTGGTTAGCAAATTACTGTATTAAAATTGTTTTTGCTATTTGGGAAGGCAAAATAGAAGAAGTGGGGTTTGTATCAAAGTGAAATATAGTTAAGAATTTTTTTTTTTTCACTTCTGTTCTGGTTTTGAACCCTGGCTAGCAGTGAAACACCACACAGCCACTCACACACCTGAGAATCGGGGAGAGGATTAAAGGGAAAAGAGACTCACGGGTGGAGATAAGAACAATTTAATAACTAAACATCAATAAAATTGAAAATAATAATGAAAATAACAGTTATAACAATAATATTAATATATGCAAATATATAAATGAGCGATACACAGTGAAATTTCTCATCACCCAACGACCAAGGCTCAGCCCATTCCCGGCTAATGATCCTGGAGCAGGGAAAGTCCTGAAACCGCAATCCTGGAAAGAGATAAGAGACTGAGCATCCTGGAGACTGAGAGCTGACCAAGAGAGCAAGATGATGCTGAGAGAGGGGAAAGAGGGACACGACCTGGAAAGAGAGAGAACTTCTGGGCAGATCCTCCTCTGTATGCTAGGCATGATGTGCATGATATGGAATTCACCATTGCCCAATTTCGGTCTCAAACCTAAACCTAAGGTCAAATCCTAGGCTAGTAATTGGGGCTGTGCTCCCTCCCAGCTTCTCCTGCCCCTGCAGACACGGGCACAGCAGAGAGACTGGAAAGTCCTTGACTGTCCTGGCAGCAGCTATAAACATCAGTATGTGATCAGCCTTCTCCTCAGCACAAAGCCAAAACACAGCCTCACGCTAGCTACTGTGAAGAAAGTTAACTCTGTCCCAGCTGAAACCAGCACAACCTCTTATGGGGAAGCTCATATGTATGGAGGCAAGTACAGATATTGAATTTGTTGGCTTATCTAAATAATCAAATGTCCATGTTTAACATATCATGCAAAAATTATTGTAACATATCTTGTTGCTAATTCTCGTGGGTCTCTTTTAAATACTGCTAAGCCTTTGAGTTACACTAGAAATGAAAGTTTCATCTAAATGTAAAGTTTGATAGAACTTTGATGGAAACCTCTCAGTAATATCTAAATTGAGTTTTGCATATATTTATAATACAAAGGCCAGAGGCTATATGTAGACTGTCTCTTTTTCTAAAAAATGCAGGGTTTATGTACACACATACATATATCTCTCTCTCTCTCAATGTGATGAACATGTATTAAGGAACAGTCGTTATTTTTAAATTTGTATGCAAAAAGCAAAACTTGTGAAATAACTGGAACTGTAAATAGTACTAATTCATTGGGAGTAATTACTAGTGCTGAAAAATAGGACTTTTTAATCTTATCCAAGTTTGAGCATTTTGATGCTATATATATTAATATTTTATTTCCAATGTGTTTACATCAACTAGATTTTGTTGAGGGGCCTATATGAAAAGGAACTTTCTAGGATAGTTCTGCAATGGTAGCTGTTTGTGTCTGCTTGCTCCCTTACCTGCATGGATGCTTCCATACAGCTTGTACGTTCTCTACTTCAAACTCACACCCTCTTGATTTTCAGTGCCACGCAAGTGCATGCAAGTGTTGCAACTATAGGCAGATCCATTGCAGTGCATGGATTGTGGCACCCTGAACCATGGGAAAAACATTCCGTTTTGCTCTTCTTGATAATGGAGAGATATCCAAAACCTGAAGGGAAACTGGCACTCTGTTGGCTTGATCCTCAGGATTGTTTTAGGGAATATTTTGTATATATTTTTCATCAGTTGGAAGGGGACTATACATGGAAAGCTTTTCTTTTCTTATTGCTTTTGTCTATTACCTAATTTCTGCTTTGGAAATGCCTTAATGCAAAGAAAACTTGAAAAAGTTTTTTCTTTTTCCAGGAGGAGTGGACTGTACTTTGTACAGTTACTGAGCAAACAGCATCCAATTAATATCAGAATATATGAATTTTAAAAGATGCAAAGATTTATAAAAGCACAAAAGAACTGTGTACATTGAAAGTTATGTGCATTAAAAAAATCAGATGGAAGAACAAGGAGAAAAAACAAGAGAGGGGACAGAGAGAGAGAATGTCACCACAACAGACATAGCAGCTAAAATCTTGATAACAAAATATGTAAAATATTTCTGAACCACACTGCAGCCTACACACTATCCACAGGGTAATAAAGACCTCACATAAGCAAAGACATTACTGAACATCTAATCTTCATAGACAAGATCAGTTCCATATAGTCCCAAAGTTCAGGGAGGAACAGTCAATTACATTTATTGTGAACTCACTGCCAAGGATAGACAAGGTTCAATTGTACTGAATGGTTCCTGAGGTCATGGCATACCATTTTACTGAGGCTTCCAGCTGACAAATTCATTCTCTCACTCTCTCATTTGGTCCCCTGTGTTTATTTTATAATTGTACTCATGACAGCAGAATTACTGAGCCCGCCTGTGCGGTCACAAGATGGTTGTTTTCAATGAAAAGTGTGTGAAAATTATTAACTGGGCTGTAAGCAAGTGATTTTAATTCAGTCCTGATCTCATGTTTATAATTAATGTCCAACCTCTAATTTGAATTTTTCAGGGCAATTTCTGCTTCTGAAATTCATTGTCCAGAAAGAGGAGGTCAACCATTTTAATTGATTTTGTTAGTAAATGATAAAATTCAAGACTACATTTGTAAATTGTGCCTGGCTGTATCCTAGGAAAGCATGGTGGAATTAGTGTGAGCATTTATTGCTTTTAGACCATAAAACTAGACAGATGTTGAGGGCCAGCCCTTTGCTATCACAGGCAGTCTCCTCAGCTAATCCACTGTCTAAAACATAACAGCAGTACGGCCCTTTAACTATATGTACAATGGAAGAGTTAGACCACTGCGCAGTCAAATTCTTTTGCCTTCAAAACTGGCACCAGTGTCCTCATTCCCTCTTGGAAACTGTAGAGCTGGACAGCAGCCCATTGCTAGGCATCTCACTAGCCAGAGGGCTACGCACAAGTCTTTGAAGTGTGCATGAAAGACAAGAATAAAATAATCCAGTAGGGTCTGAAAATATTAGAAAAAATTTCTTCACAGCAAGAGTGCTCAGGCATTGAAACAGGCTGCCCAGGGCAGTGGTGGAGTCACCATCCCTGGAGGGGGTCAAGAAACGTGTAGATGTGGTGCTTGGGGACATGGGTTAGTGGGTTGGGTGGGGTTGGGTTGACGGTTGGACTTGATGATCCTTGAGGTCTTTTCCAACCTTAATGATTCTCTGATTCTATGATTCTATAGATCCTGTAGATTCTGTACAAGATCGAGGGATGTCATCTTCAGGTGTCAACATGTAAGCATTTGCATCAGAGGCAGAAGACTCCTGGAGATCAATGGGGACTGAGTAGAGCAGAATCCTTAGATCCTGGGGAAGTCAAGGCTCTTGGAAGCAAAAAGCCATGGGCTGATGGCTGAGTACCTTTCTAGGCACTGCTGACTCCATTGTCTAGATGTCCACAGACAGTAATGCTGAGTTACAGAGCGGATATACAGCTACCTACACATAGATACCCACGGTTCTTCGTCCGGATTTGTTTCCCTCTGTAAAGACACCGTTTAGTTGCCCAGGCAGAGGTACAGAATGCCATGTGAGATAGCCTTGGTATCTGAGGTGGCCTCCATCGTCAGGGAGGCTTTCTTAGCTCCTTTCTCTTATGTGTCAGTTTCGTACAGATAACAACAATATGAGTAACTGAACCAAGGCCTGAAAGAGCAAGATAACCCTTCCCACTCTGGAGCAGGGCGAGAGAGGATTTATTTTAGGATTTTATCCATATCTGGACATTTCTCTTACAACTTTACTTTTATTGTTTAAGTCCCATGCCTTGAAAGCAAGTCTAGCATTTTCTTCTGCTCTTTTGTTTGGTTTGCTTTCATATTCCTAAGTAGCTACTGTGGGGTTTTGTACAACAGCACCGAAGTTGCTGGTTTGCAGCATCTTGTGTTGCTGCAGCACAGAGCATTGGTTTGCATTCAGACGTTTCTCTTCCCATCTGCCTACGGCTAGCCACTTGATGTTTTTATGAAAAATAATATACTTTTCAGAAATGGCTGGCTTAAGGTTTCCTGGATTTTTTACAAATTTGGTATTAAAAAATTGTTAGATAAAATCCCGAAACATTCCAGAGAGCAGACAAGAGCCTCACTGCTGAGTGCCCCATCCTGCAGAGGGTATGTCCTCGCAGGCCTGGGTCCAGGGCCAGACACTAAACATTTGGCAGACAGATTTTTTTTATTGTATTTTCCTTTCAATTATTTCTTCTTTCCTTCAGCATTTGTTAAACTCATACAGATTTAGTCAGACTGCTGAATTTTTATTTTTCTGCTGAATTTAAGGCCACCTGTTCCCACTCTGGCAAGTAGGGCTTACACTCCGCGACACCCCCACATCGTCAGGTTGGTAGAAATACACAACATCACAGAGGAAAATGAGGGTTCCAAACTTCCCTTTAATGACATTTTCTCATTTGTTTTGATGTGGTGGGTGAGCCAGCATTTCTGTTTCTGGAAATTAGGACTCTCAGACAGAGATGTCATGCTCATAATACTGTAATTCTTGGCTTTTTTCCCCCCTAATTGTAAATCTTTTACCTCCCTGAAAGTAACATTTTCCAGAAGTGGAAAACAAGTCATTCTAGCTACTTAACAAACAGAAAAACTCTCCAGATGCTACTGTCATGCAAAGGCTTAAGTGAATTTAGTATTAAGTATTTTAAAAAAAAGTGACAAGATTGTGGATAAAACTGAGTATGTCTTTCCCACAATTAATTATAATGACAGAAGGTCTCTGAAAAAAGGTGATTTTTCTATTTTGCTGACGAAAGACCTACTCATGCCATTCATATTTTTGACTCTCCAGCTTTGCATCAGTCTAAATGAAAGAGGAATTTGTCTGATAAGTTATAAGAAAATGGTTTTAATGTTATATGGTTAAATAGCTCAATCCAAACTAAAAGAAAAATGTTATTTAAAGTGATTTCCTTTTTTTAAATTCAGAAGTGGAATTTTAGTCACTGTCACTTGGTATTAACTCCATTTAATATCAGGTACGGGAGGCACAGAAGTTAAAGGCAGGGATGTCTCATGTTTAGACAGTGGGAGGAGGAAGGGAAGCTAGAGAGTGACGGAGCCGCTAAGAAGGCAATTGCTCTCCAGCATCACCCAACTGTGCCCATTCATTAAACCTGACATGGAACTGAGGGGCAGTGGTCCTGGCCCACCTGTATCTGTTCAGGATTTAGCTCTGGGCAGGTAGCAAATGCAAAGCAAATGCACCACTTTCACTCTCCATTTATAACCTCACTCGTATAATAACTTTTATCCTTTTGCAGAGGGGGACATTCCCAAGATGTGAGTAGTTATTATACTGCATGAGCTCATGTCAACTGCTTTCATCAATCAGGGCTTTAAAGCTCTGCTCTCCTCCTCTTGCTATTGAGTAAACCCAAAGGTATAGTGTTTCTGGTTTAACGAGATTGGACCACATCTGCCCACCCAAGCTAAACATATGTTAAATAAAAAACTACATTTTGGTAATTTTTTTAAATTTAAAATGTAAATTATAACATTATGTCACTGGTCTATTTTATGGGTGATTAAGTGATGTTTATAAAGATTTTATTACTCAGTAATGTCTTTATTCAAAGCATGAACAATTAGTAGATCCCTACTTCCAAATTTAAGCACACCTGGGGAATTATAGGCTTTGTCAGACGGAAAATTCTGTATGAAAATCATTGATCCTCTGGGCTGACTTGTCTATATCTGAAGATGGTGATTAGGAGGCACTTTGCTAAGCATCCAAAGTTTCTGTCATAAAGCTGCTCACTTCTTTCTCTCTCATCTTTCATTCCTTACTGCTTATCTTCTATGATCCATGTCCAACATTTTCAAAGACGTCCAGTATCTAGATCAGCAGGACTTGACTTGCAGACTTCCTGAATGCTTGTATGGAAGTCAGTTGAGCTGCACAAGACAGAAAACTTCAACCACTGTGCTTTACTGTATGCTTCATTCCAGAAATTTTATGTGCAGAGAACCTGGGAGACTAGTGCATAGACTGCTGTGCAGAATTCCTTTGTTCTTGTGTGAAAATCACTGTTCGTGGTTTTTTTGTGAAATGGGAATGCATATTCTTAGAGGTCATTTTTTTTTAACTGAAGAATAAAAATTAATTGTGACCTTTTTTGGGGAAAAAAACTATACTTTCCTGTTTCTTCTTTTTTTTTTTTTTTTTTTTTTTTTTTTTTAAGATACGGTCTTAGAGTTTCATATTTCTTTTTTTTCTTCTTGGCCACAGTTCTCCTCCTGCTAGCCAGTGGGACTTTAGGGTGAGGATCTTGGAACAACAGTTGGTCTGAGTAGTAAACTGACTTTTAAACCTTGGCAAGAATAGCATGCCAAAAGAAACCTGACAATATATTCACACTGTAGTGCTATGGAGCACAGCAGTACATAGAGCCCACAACTGTGCTACATTATTCTTGACAGCACACCTGAGTAGAATGAGGGATAGATTTTCCCCAAAACAACTCCCACAGTTAACAGGCAGCACAGAAAGTAGCTGAGAATATCTTCATTGATGACATTTATAGGTGGACAACTGAGCCACGGAAAAGATTGAACCACTTAATGTCACAGAGGTAGTTTGTGACCCATCCTGGGGCTGGGCGCTGATCACTCTGATCCCAGCTGGAAAAGAATGAGTCTGGTTTCCAGAAACTGCTGTAGATTAAAATACAAAGTCATAACATCTTGATACTGATCCACGCTATATGATTAAGTTATGCTTACAAGATTCCTGTGACCATAGAATCGTAGAATCACAGAATGGTTTGGGTGGGAAGGGACCTTAGAGATCATCAAGTTCCAACCCCCTGCCATGGGCAGGGACACCCTCCACTAGCCCAGGTTGATCAAGGAACCGCTTGATTTAAATAAGAGCAGTCCAGTTCCCTCACCACCAAATACATTCTTCTTGAGCACCTTCAGCCTTTAAGGACAGGTATCCATGACACAGATCCTCAACTTACTGAATACAGTTTCGAGTAGAAATACTACATATCGCCTAACATTTAGTACTTCTGGATTCAGTAGGAGTTTTATCACTGTTTTACTGAACATCAAAAAGCCCATCATATGGTGGTCATCTGAAATGTATATTAACCAGAACAGATATTTATTGCTGTGCATAACTGTGTGCAAGTGTGAACTCCAAGCAGAGACAGAACACTGAGATTTGCATAGAGGAGGAGGTTATTAAAAAAATAATAGTTAAATAAAACAAATACATTAAAATTAAGAAAAATACATAGTACAAGATTTAGAGATAGAAGCACTATTACTAGTTCATATTCTCCTACATAAAGTCATTAGATTAGTTGGGATAAAACACTAAAAAAAAAATCTATATGGACTGTCTTACAGCAGAAGAAAATTTTAAGTATAGACCATGTCTGGTTTAAAAAAAAAAAAAAAAAAAAAAAAAAAGTTAGCAGATTCTTCCAGAGTCATCTCAAAAGATACATGCAAATTCCTTTCAAAATTGCAATCATTAGCTAGATCACGCATCATGAAAGTAGGAAAAAATATATAAAATATCTGTTACTGTCAGTTTCATCCCATACATAAAGGTGACATTTTACAGCTATTACATGCTTAATAAAAATGCACATATTTGTGACCAGATACCTTTTTTGTATCTTTATCATTTTAAATTGTTTTTCTTCTGAACCACTGCCCATAATAAGCAGCTCCGGCAATTGAAGTTGTTCATTTCCTCTCAAGGGTATACAATTTTAAATGAACAACAAAATATTAAATTAATCGTAAACTACAAAAACGTATCAGCATAGTTTTTCTTATGTTTTTTCAACAGAGCATTGGATCTACCTTTGCAAAAAACTACAACTGCTATATCCATTTTTTTTTTTTTTCACAAACAATTGAAAGTTTACATGCCTTAAAAACTCACTTTGTGTTCAATGGCATGTTTTTCGGTAATCTCTGTTCTTAAGGAGAAAAGGGGTATGCAGAAGGGGATAGCTGTTGTAGGAGCTATTAAATGATTGTGTGTTTGAGACACTTGAAAGGCCAAAGAGCTTGGAG
The DNA here is from genome assembly GCF_000699245.1 of Pterocles gutturalis. Lineage (NCBI taxonomy): Eukaryota > Metazoa > Chordata > Aves > Pterocliformes > Pteroclidae > Pterocles > Pterocles gutturalis. The sequence goes on from NW_010126343.1 coordinate 55,157, forward strand.
TTACTTCAGCTATTGATAAGATGAGATACGAGCTCGGTTCGCACACTGAATCAATTATAGTAAGATGATAACTGGAAACAGTTGAATAAGTCTTAATTCTTTACCTAACCCAGTAAGGCTTATATAAGACTTTGGGGAATAGCTGCAGGCTATCTTAAAACTTTCATCTGAAGCATTTGTCAGGATTTCCTCTGAGAAGTTTGGAGGACAAAACTATCGAAGTATGTCTTTCCCACAAGGTCTTCAACCATAATATCTTCCAAATACCTTTTTCCATTGCATACATTTTGTACCTTGACATTTGTACCTCAACATTTATTGTATTTGGCTCTCTTGCAAACCACCTCCTTCCTATTTAAAAATTCTCACAGTTATCATTTGTACCTAGATCCCTTCTCCAGTATGTAAGAGAGTAAATCTTACTCCCTTGTGCATATTTTTATGCACCAGATTTTTTTAAGTAACAGAATTACTGGGGTCTTGGATGTTTTAGTTGGTCCAGGGTGGAAGTAACAAAAGTATATATACTTGAACACAAGTTACTCTTTATCAGGATATAAAAGAATCTCTCATCATTCAGAATTAGAAAATAACATTTCTGACGTGAGAAAGATTCAGACCACTGGAGAGCTCAGAAGCAACCATGGATCTGATCTGGGCTGTTATTGCATTAAGAGTTAAGTACCCAGATAGGACGTAGCAATACTTTTGGGCATACTAGGTTGTGTATTGCTTGATTATAAAGGACAAAAGGACAATGTTAACGAGGCATAAAAGAAAGAATGAAGGTGCAGACCAGGCTGTATTGAGAAAAATTCCTAGAGAAGGAATCAAAAGAAACAGGGCTGTATGGTACATAGCAAACAACCTGCCATTCCCAGTAAGGATGAAATAAGAAGGCACAACAGGAAATCTGAAATCTAGGAAAATCAAACTCATTTTTATCATTTTTATGTTTGTATGGCAATAAAATTACTGATATATACTATGGTGCCTTCATTTGAATTAAGTATTCTTTTTTTATGTTGGATTCAGACAAGTGTCAAATGATCCAATTACAGGAAATTAAAATTTAGAAAATATTACAAAATACACAACCACTGCTGAAAACTGCTTTAGTTTTTAGTTGTTATAGTTAGATAGGGAAACACTGTTTATCGGGGAGTGTAGTGATAGGATGAGGGCTAACGGGTATAAGCTGAAAGAGGGCAGATTTAGACTAGACATTAGGAAGAAATTTTTTCCTGTCTCGGGGGTGAGGCAGTGGCCAGGGTGCCCAGAGAAGCTGTGGATGCCCCATCCCTGGAGGGGTTCAAGGCCAGGCTGGATGAGGCTTTGGGCAACCTGGGCTGGTGGGAGGTGTCCCTGCCCATGGCAGGGGGTTGGAACTCAATGATCTTTTAGGTCCCTTCCAGCCCAAACCATTGTGTGATTCTATGATTCTAATTTTGAGCTATCACAGGGCAAAATTGCCTGCAACACGGCCTGTTCCACAGAAACTTTTTATTAGGTGTTTAGCTGTTTTCCAACCCTGAGAGAGTGAAATTAACTCTGGATTCTGAATATGATCTTGTGTTAAACTAAACTTACTAAATCATTTCGCTTTCAACAGTCAAAACCCAATGGACTTCTCTTTCTAAGGGTGTTTTCAATAAAGTTACCATTTAAAAATTTCTGATGCTTTTGTAGTATAGTTGCACACAAAAAGAAGTCTGTTGTTTCATTCCCTTGAAAAAAAAAATATTTAAGGAGGTAAATAGGTCATTTGCCTAAAGTTGGTCTCCTGTCATTCAAATCTGGGTGTCAGAAATAATGACGTATGGAAACAGAATAGAAATAACTCGTATGTAAAACTAGTTTAACTTCCAGGTGAACATATGGGAGTTTATTACAAAGTTATGCCTAAGGAAAGCTCTGAACAAAAAATTCAGTAATGATCTTTCATTGACTTTGAGTTCATGTTTGCATTGCACAGCCAGGAAATACCACAGACCACTTCCCTTCAGGTACTGCCCACAGCAGTAGGAGCAAAGACAGGTATTTGCTGGGGGTGGGAGAGGAAAGGTATTCCCTTTTCCTCCTTCACATCCAGTAGCAACATGAAGCTAGAACACCTGAGAAAGTATGGTGCTGGGCAGTTAAGAAAGAAAAATTAAGAAATTAAGATTAATTAATTTTTTTCTTAACTAAATAATTTTTTAATTAAAATTAAGAAAAATTAAGCCCAAGTCGATCCCTAAAGGAAAAATGGCAGGGTAGCAGGAAGTAGTAAAAACAGTAGGCAACAGTACCCATTAAGATGCCTTATACATCCAGAAGCAAGACCATTTCTTAACGAGTTTGCACAACAGTTTTCACCGGCTATCTTGAAACTTAACTCCAACACTGATTCTTCTTTTTGCCTGATTCCATGTTTTCAGATTCTCCTAATGAGCCCCACGTAACATTTCAGAACAATGGAGGGTTCTGTTTATTATTTTCTGCTTAATATTTTTTTTCATGTTTGGGTTTCTATTCAGTCATATTGGCACCTGTCGTCCTGACAGTGTAGGCATCTATACGCCAGCATCATTTAGTTATTCACTTCTCTCTTTCCTGTTCAGTAATTCAGCAATCAGCTTTGAAACTGCCCTACGGTACTTAGATCTGCAGGTCTAGGGGAAGTGCGCAGTAAAGAGTTATGAGTGTTCATGTCCCAGCTCACCCATTTAGAACTAATTTTCTAAATGTCTGTTGAAGAATTCAATTTCCCCATTACCTTAAGGATAACTTCCTGGCAATCTGCCACGTCACTTGTTTCTCTTTATCAGGAAGATTTCCCTTGAACAAGGTGAGACGTGACCCGTTGTCAAACAGCATTTCTTTTTGGCTTCTTTCTCAGGTGAGAGCGGTTGGCAGGAGCAGGATGACTGAAAGCCTTTGTTGTAGATGTTATTTGTGATTACTGACCACAGCAGTCTCCCAGAGTGACAGGCAACAACAGTGACCCTGGTGCTTGGTCTGATGTCACTGACAGTGTCAGCTACAGCTCTGCTGGTGAGAACAAAAGACAAGCGAGGAGTGACAATGGCAGTGCATATATGTCATAATACGATGAGTAGAAAATAAAATTTGAAAAGTTTCAACTTTGGTATGAATCCTAGCCTGAACCGTAAACTTAATGCCTTGGTCTGGCAATTCCTTGATGTCATGTCATGAGCAACGTCTCCATTTGCCTTTAATTGCTGTGAAATAATAAGTTATTAACTTGTTGTTCATCCCCTATCTGGGTACCAGATTAAGATAAAAAAATCAAGACAAGTTACCAGACATTGCATTTTCAGTCTTCATGTACCGTAAATAACAGTAATGTCACAGACCACGAAGGACTACTATAGCTGGCCGTATCCAAACTGCCCACTGAAAATAGTTCCTGTGCTGTGCTGAGTCCTAAACTGCGCCTGGGACTTGTCGGTCGTGGCTGTGACTGTGCTGGAGACCACTCCTGCCATTGAGAGATACGGATGACGGAGTTTCAGTGCCTAGGAGCAATGTCTGCAACATTTTATTCACTAGTACAGATGTAGTCCTAAGAACTACTTCTGGGCTGCAACACCACGTAAAACACCTTCAAAAAATACCCTCTGCATGGTTGGTATGCTAAACACACATTTCTGTGAAAATTATTGACAGAGATGGAAATGAGAGAAAGACTTTCATTTCAGTCAGCGTGAAATATCAGGAAGAAAACGGTGAGAGAGTAGAGAGATCATCTCTGTTATTTTAGCAAAGCCTAAACTAGAGATGTATTTGCTAATCTGAGCTAATCGGATGGTTCACGTTATTTATGGAGCTTTCTGGGGTCTTAACAATTTTAACTCTATTGTTCTGGAATAAAAGTAAGATCCTAGCAGAGTGAACAGAGAAAAAAGAAGTAAATGAACATAAAAAAAAAAAAAAAGACTTGACTATGCAAATGGTGCTTGTATCCTTTCACTCTTCTCAAAAAATAAGGATTTAATGTCTGATAAAAGTTAATGATTAAAATTTGAAGTTAAATGGTTGATTTTCAGAAGTAGTGGTCATCTGCTTTTCTCATAGACTTCTGAAAATTAAATGCCAAAAATATTTTAAAATCTAAAGTTTGGGACTAACAGTAGGTTTCATGCAGTTATGGAGGCACTGTAGTGTACTGGATGTCACACTGAACATACGAGCAATCCACCTTTGCCAGATAAAAAAAGGTTGGGAGGATAACAGTGGCGAACAAATCCCTTTGTGTTGTTGAACTATAATGACCAAGCAAAAGAAGAAACAGATAGAGAATTTACAAGGCTTCTGGATTCTGGGAAACTAAAAGATTCACAGTTTCAGTCCATTTCCCCAAACAGTGCACTTTGCTCACTTGCACTTTGGGAAAGCCCAGGCAGAGTCTGGGCCAACATCAAGTGACCCTGAGCTTATTTATGGACTGACTCCAAACTAAGCAAGGGACAATGGCTCCAGGTAAGATGTCTTAGCTACTGGAGGCAAAATGCAAAAAGAAATGGTAACAACCATGTGAACCAAAGCTGGAATTACATAACGTATCCAAATCCAAGAAATTTCTCAAAGACCCTTCAAAAAAGTCCTGTCAAATGCCATACATCACTGAGACAGTAAACCTGCGGAAAGGCAGTCTGGATTACATTTCTTGGACGTGAAAGCTGAAACCAGCCTCCTCCCAGAAATCTACCAGTGGGATTTTAAATTACAAGGAGCTTTTAAGCCAACACAAATACAGTATCAGCATGGGTGTAGTGCCTATAAAACATCTGAGAAGAGAAAAAATAAACAGATAACAAATGTGAAAAATCAAACACATTAAAAGCTACATGACAACAGACACTGAAATTCTCTAAGAAACTATGTTGATTAAGAAAGATGAAAAAGATCAAAAAGAATAAATTAAAAGCTATAAACTATAATCCACTAAAAATAAAATAAGAATGTCAAGAACACATTTATATTTTATTGATAACTGGAGACCTAAATGTCATCAAGTAAATACTTCTTCATTTTTAAGATGAAAGGCAATAAATCCAAGCCACAAATATAAGACAAACAAAGGAAAAAAAAAATTAAATGAAATTATAAATAAATAAATAAAACTGATTTAGTTTTGGGAAAAATGCAAATGAATGAGTTTCACAGCAACTGAGCTTGCCATTTTTCAATAGCATGTGGAATGATATCAGTAAGAGCTCTTGAAGATCTAATATTTTAGAATATAATGTGGCTCTAAAGAAACATCAATAGTTGATACTGCATCTCCAGCTGAGTCACTCTTGATAGTGTCACTGAGAGGGACGATGTTGTTTGCCAAATAGCATTTGGAGCCTCAGCTGGTCTGTATCAAGAGCTGCCTCCAGCCCTCTGGAGTTCCAGTAGCAACCGCTTGTGTCTCTGCACGCATGGGGACCTGCTCTGGAGGCTGCAAATCAGGGCTGGTAACACTGCTTCACATAGACACAGGTGCCCGGACAGAATTTCAAATTGGATTTTGTGCATGTAGGAAATGTCCTGGTTTTTTTTCAAGTCATGACACCAAAACATTAGGTTGCAACATTCCCCATCAGCTCCCATCCTGCACACAATGCGCTGGTGTCAGCACGGCCTTTCCTAATGCTTTAGGTTCAAGATGTCACCTCTCCATTCTAATTTGAGGTGGCAGCCCCTGTAAAGCTCCCTTTAAGATTTTTTTATCCCCCACCCTAAGAGGATCTGAGCCCTATAGACCACTCAGCAGCAGCATGTCACCATCACAGCCCCCTCCGCGGTGCAGACATTTCTTTGAATGCCTCTCCTTGGCTTAGTAGAAAAGGAGGAGATGCCACACATCCTACAAATAGGCCTTTGGTCTTTTTTTTAACAGCTTCTGTATTGAGAATATAAAAATAAAATATTATGTAATCTGAAATAAATACTCAAAACCAAAAGAAAATATGAAAAACCTTTGTTCTGGAAATAAAGTAGATAAGGGAAAACGTATGAATACCTTGTGCCTGTAATTGGACTCCTAGTATTTTAAAGAAGACACAGAAGGCAATTTTACAGTTTCAAGATCAAAATTAGATTGTTGCCATTAGAAGGCCTAATATTTTACATTTACTTGGGATTTTCTATTTACTTTTCGAGAGAAAGTGCTCCAGGTCAGGGATTCATTCCTCGGGAAGAGGCACTGCGCTGTAAAGCACTCACCAAATCAGTCTTTGTCCTGACCGAGCCTTTGGACATTAGGATGATTTCAGATAACTGGGAAAATAAGGAGAGCAATGACAAAAAAATCCTGACACAGATCTATACATGGCAAGGATGTGGGAACTTGCGCTGGCTGCAGCACGAAGCATCACAGGAACCACCGAGTCACTTTGGCGTGTTTCAGGTTACGCAGGCAGTCCCGCCCCTTAGCATCCGTGAACGTCTGAAGCACAATGAAGAGAAATGCAGCATGCTTTGGTGAGAAGGAAGGAGAGCTGAATCCACTGCAGGAGTGTTTCTGAAGTTCACAGTCGTGATCCTTCCCCTTTTGGGACCTGACTTCACGCCTTGCTGAGCGTGGGGATACGAGCAAACACCAGCACTTGGAGGAGGGAGGGAATAGCCAGCAGGAGTCCCTGTGGCATCCAGGACCAAACACAAGCAGCTGTTGACACTTTTACCTCTCATCATGTATTTTCAGGATCAACACTTGTATAACCCTGAAATGACTGTGACTGACAGAGAATGATGGTTCCTATGACACACACAGGGCTCTTTCACATATCCTGCTGTAGCCCTCTCCTCTAAAATATGTTGGCTGGCCCCTGCCTGCCAGAGGCAGTTTATATCCTTCCCTTCCTTTCAGGCGTGAGAACTGCTATTCAAAATTGTCTTAGTGTAAGACATTGCATCAGGAGAAATCTGTCCTGCTGTAGTGACGGGCTTCGTAATCAGAAGTATCGCCGTGGACTTAAACATCTGTTACCCGGTGATTTGTGTTGCTAGAACTGGGGATGCGATATCATAATGCGATGGAAGTTTTGCTGTGAAGTGCTATCTCAGAACATGAATCTGGAACATACAATCATGTTTCAATGTACAGAGATGATATATTCTGCGATTTTTGGTGGTTTTCAACCGCCTGTAAAAGGATTCCATTCTGAGACTGATGCTTCAGAAGAGTGCGGAACGATCCCCTAACCGCAGGAGTGGGTGGGAGCTGGGGCGAAGAGCTCTGCAGTCATATAACCAACATAAACACCCCCCGTCTCATGGCTCAGCGCCTCCTTATCATGTACCGCGGTATGCTCAGCCCCAGCTCATGTGGTTGGCCGTGGCACGGCAGCAGGGGCGCAGGACGGGCGGGAGAGCGGAGGGCAGGACGCCCGCTGCTCTCCAGCCCCCCAGGAGCAGGGCATGCCACGGGCTGGGTGAGCTCTCCCAGCGGCGTGGGGATGCACCCTCCAATGCACGAATGTGAATCTCAGAGAAAGCACAAATGCCAAAGATCTTCAGCAACAAAATCAGTCACGAGCAGCACTGGCAGCTGCACCAGCCTCGTCAGCATCTGAGCACGGAGGACAGGGAAACATTTCAATTCCTGTTCCCCAGCTGTCTGATTTGTGTCTAGTATATTGTGCACATTGAAGCTCGTTGGTGATTGATGTCCCTAGTGGCACGACAATGTTTCTTTGTAAACAGGTATGAAAATGTATTTCTTGAACTTTCCTGTTTTCTACATAGACATAACAATACTTGTATTAATATTCTAATAGTTGCTGAGAGTACTTGATTATCATTTTTTTAAAAATTTTTGTTAAGTGGTTATGCATGGAAAATCTCAAATAGTAAGAATAAAAAGCCAGATGAAGTGAGGATTAGGAGGCAGGATTAAAATTAAATAGCTGCTAAAGTAGTAATGGCAACATATAAATAATCTACACTAAATCGTTTGATCAGTTATATTCGTCTGTGTTTTATCTGCACAAAATCATCCTAAGAGACGATGATAACCTGAACTGGAGAAGTTCAAAAGACTTTATAGTTGAAAACTGCAGTCACATGTCTTGAATCTTCAGAACAAAAAACCTGAGGCAGATAATGTTGCACTTAAAATTACAAAGGAAGCAGTAATGTAATTGTCAGTCACATCCATACTGGTACATTATTCAGCTGCAGAACACATCCTAAGAAAAGGACACACTGACAGTCATGAGTATGCAGATGCCAAAAACATAAAAATCATTGCAGGAACTAGCCAGCACAGCACATCTGCAGGAGAAAAAAAAAAAAAAAAAAAAAAAAAAAAAAAAAAAATGTGGAAACTGGGACTAGCCACTACAAAAGGAAAAGTAATATGTTAGTTGACGGTAGGAATTTAGCAAATCTGAAGCCAGTTTTGTACTGAAGATTTACATACTGGAAAGAAGTGTCTTTATCTGAGGAAAAGGACTGTGCATGCCAGGAAAGGCGACTGTCTGCTTTTCAGGTTTCATGGAGGTCTCTTTTTTTATCCATTTCCTAAAAAAACTGACATGCTCTTGTCTGCACATAATGTGCTAGGTACCCTGAAGGTAGTAATCAGATAGCAAATAAATACGACAGTGAGAAAAGAAAAGAATAAAAACCGAAATGCAACAGAATATCCACTGCCTCTTACACAGCCCAGAATCTCCCTCACGTCCGCTGTGCTCCACGAGATGCTAATTCTCTGCATCTCATCACTGCCCTGCCTGAACACCCTCTCAAGTCACTCTTTGCCCATTGCTACAAAAACCAGGAGATACCGGTTTGCTCTGTTTTGAAGAAGGAAAGTAGGATGCTCTCACACAAACACAGAACCTCTCCCAAGGAGATGACAAATGATGTGTTCATTTCTTAGGCACTGACATTAACATGTAAATATTTTGGAAATGTTTATGTTCAATGTTGATGCCAGCTCTAGACTTTTAAAAGGAACTTTTCACTTTTCAAGCTGTCAGTCTGAGAAACATTCAAGATTTTGAGCATGCAACGAGCCATGGCCACCAGCACAACGTGCAGTGCCAGGATGTAAAATGTCCCTTTGTCCTTACGTCAGCTGCTCATACCTGCTGTGTTTGACGTCTGACTCATCGAGGGCAGAAAAGGCACCCAGAGCTTGTCTGTATGTCTGTATGTCTATTTTTTATATATCCTTAGCAACAGGAATGTCACCCAAAGCTGTGACTGCTGTGCTAATGTCACCAGTGTTAACCCTGTCCAAAGCCTGGGTCCAGAGGAGGGGTGATGGATCTGGTCAAACGTCTTGGGCTCCATCCCTTACAAGCACTCCAGCAGCAAGCCTACTGCCCTTTTTTTCTCATTTTCACTTCAAGCACAAGCAACACTGTTTTCAGCCTAAAACCACAGCTCCTAAGATTGCTTTGTTCTTCCAGAAAGGGAACAGTTTTATGTGACTTTGTACTTACAGGTCTAAACAAGGCACATACCTGCATGTTGCAGTAAAATTGCTACGTGAAACATCCCTTTACCTTGTACTTAATTTTAGAATTAAGAATACAGAAAACCACCTACTGAGTCCTGAGGTTACTAGAACACGTCACCTTTTGAAGCAACTTCTTCTAAGTCACGTGCTGAATTACAAACATTTTCATTATTGTTTGTTGATGTATCAGAAAACAAGAATAAAAAATTCATTGATATATCACTATTTTGAGCACCTTTTGATTATAATGTCCATATTAAGATCCACATTACACAGTTTTGTTCCAGCATCCAGTGTATCTATTATAGCCTGTAAAATGTTTAACTTTAACCTTATGTCTAAAGATTTGTAACACATTTCAGCTGAAGTGCTTTTTTTATCACTGAAATCTTCCCGAATGGAAACGTCTGTATGTGTGTGCATTAAAGCGCATGGATAAGAGTGCAGCCATGTAACTAAGAGCAGGCAATCTCTGTTTTCTTGAAACTTCCTCTAAAAGCATCACAAGATTTCTGACAGCTATGGAGGTTAGCCAAATTTCTGGGCAATGTCCAGCCCTGGTCTATGCTACTCCACGAGATAAGCTGACTTCTTAATCCTGTATTTATGGCACAAATTAAGTCATTCTTTAAAACTCCTCTTTTCTGAATATTTTTTCAGACCTATTTTATGTTTCTGAGCAATCAATGTTATTTTTTACAGCTGTTGTCTGAAATACCTGAGAGCAGATGTTCAGCTGCTAGAGCTCCATCCCCTCCCATTGAGGGTGCCGCAGCCACCCCCAGCTAGGGCAGTGTGTTACACACCTGAGCTGTGATCCCAAGTAAGGACCAAGCAGAACTGACCTGCCAGAGGGAATCAAAGCTGTCAGTTCATCCAGTGCTAGACAAGAAAGAGGCGCAAAACTCATAACACCATCACAGAAATCCCTCCAGAAAGCAATGCAGTGTGTGTGTTTGCTGCACACCTCCTTACAAAATGGAATCAGAATATTCCGAGTGAAGCATTGCTTTATTTGGAACAATGAGAACATTGCAGGTGAGATGTGGCCAAACACATATCACAGTTAAAGGCGGCTAAAATTCAAAGGACCAATGTACACTGTTCGTAAACAGAAACATGGAAACATACCTTTGTGCCTACATACAAACATATCCGCATGTATATGTGCGTGGCAGTTACCCATATCTGAAAGGAGGGTAGATCGTAGAGAGAGAAAGAGGGAGAGGGGGATAACATAAATGAATGTTCAGGTTATCACTGATTGCTTTTTGTCTGACCTTGTTAACACCTAGCTAAACAGAAGGCTGGGCTAGATTTTAACCTCGGTCACTTCACTGGTGCACGTTTTTAATGTAAGGACGGGAGGCTCAGAACACCTTGTAACAGGAGGAGGGAGCTGGGCTGGAGTGCTCTGCAGGACTGCACTCACTGCCCTGTGCTGACAGCATACGGAGCTCTGACAGCTAGCAAAGGACCCTGGATTGGGTTTCTGTGCTCAAACATGAGACCTTCCTACAGAGCCCAAGGTGGAGCAGGATTTAGACTTATCCATGCATGGTTTTGGGAAATGTTAAAAGACGCACCAAACAACTCCTGGACAGGCTGCAAATTTCAAACGAAAGTGGTAGTCAGAAATTGACAGTCTTCATATGTTCCAACTCATAAACCACTCATCACTCTCTTTCATTTCTACTGTACAGGAAAAGGAAGAAATCACAAGAGACATCTTTTGGTTTAAATTTTTTTTGCAGGGTCAGGCTGATGACAGGAACATCTGGCAATTGAAAGTGGCATACTTCTAATAGCTACCTAGGAGACGAGGTGTGAGAAGCACTATTACTCAACTGAGACCTAAAAATTGACTAGACATGACAGAAGAGAGAATCACAGCTTTTAATTACATCCAGTTGTTACTTTGGAAATAAAATAACCCGCCTTAGTGATGGCTTGATTATCATATTGGCATCCTGTCATCTCATAATCCATTTAAGAATAAAATTGTTGATAGCCTGGTATTTCATGTTTATCTCCTGTGTATTTTAAGGTTATTGAGTTACACTCGAAGGCCAAACTCATCTGTAGTGTAAGTGACAAAGTACAAACTACATTCTACTTAATCTCTGGACAGGTGTTGGAAAGAAGGCCAAACAGTGACATATTTATCAACACCTCTGCTCAGAATTCTTTGTGAGTGATGTATTTTCCCCATCGGCCAAAGCTATTTACTCCTGACGCTCCGTCTGTTAGACCAGAATCATCTTCAGTACCACTAAAATAGAAAGTTACATTTTTTTAATCACCAAGGAAAAGGAATCACTGCAATGAAGCGTCAGGAAAAAAATGTATACCCTGTCAATTCAATCCATTATCAGCCAAAATAAGTACTTTTCTTATCATGTATGTTTTTTGACCTCTCAGTGCCCCATCATTACATTGTAAATGAAAGAAAAATGCTGATACATCTCAAACACCAATGGAACATCTGTCACCTTCTTACCAACAACCTCAATTTTAAATTTCTGTAAAGCAATCCTTAAAGTACTATTCACATCCACAGAATATCTTATTTATTTTTCACTTTGTAAACTTTATATATCTGTTTTATAAGGCATTTGCAGCCATCTGAAAACCACATGTATTGAAACAAAACTAGGTAAGAATTCTGCCCTCGGTGTGCCTCAAAACCGCACACAGCCTCAGTCCATCTCCAGTACTGCCAACCCAAGCTGCATTGAAATATAATTAATCATGTCTCCAAACTTCAATAGACAAGTTAACCCCAACAACTTGAGATCTTTTAAATTTGCTTTTTATTGTTTTGAAGCTCTGGACAGCACTTAGGTCACGCTTTCATAGTTTTTGACAAAATCATGGAACTACTCTTTTTGCAAATTAAAAATTAGATTCTCAAATTTACAAAACAGTCTGGGTGATATGGCTTTATGGAAAAGCATCAAATACAGAAGCAAAGAATTGCAAAATCCAGAACATTATCTGTATATCACCACCACATTTCATAACATATCTCCTTGGTACTTCTCAGCCTTAGAAGAGTTAGACTCATAACCATGGTATACAGTGATACTATCCATTTTAAAGTTGTGAATCCTGAACTCAGCTTCTGAATTTCTGAAGTCTTTAAAATACTCACATATTCAAAAGTGTCCACTAAAGCATAAGAAAAAAATGTGACTCAGTGTTGCAACCTTATTCACATAGTTTGAAGATGGTGGCATTTGGGAGACTTCCATCACATCCAGGTGACTGGAGGCAAGCAGTCAGTTATGTTGTTGATAGAAGAATAGCGTCCATCTGAAATTTAAAACAAAAAAAAAAAAACAAACCAAAAAAACAAGAAGAGCATGACTCTTCTATCTATATGGAATCTAGTACTCAATTATTGCCAGTTTCTCGATATATGGAGCTGAGGAAGGGCAGACTTTTACATACTTGTGTAGAAGGACAAAGAAAGGGGCAGAATCATTCAAAAAGGCAGGAGAAAGATACTGGCTTTATAGAAAACCAAAATACGTCAGAATACAAGTTCAGCCATGGAACTTGTTATTTGCCATTGAGAACACAGCTGACCTCCAAAGAGAATGATTATCTGGGGAAACTTGTAACCAAACGGAATGTTTTCAGGAAAGACATCAAACAGGAGGGGGAAAAAAAAAAAAAAAAAAAAAAAAAAAAAGATGAGAATAGAACACAGAAGTGAAGAAATCAATAGTTAATATCCACATTGTTAGCCCTTCCAAAAATCTCCTTGGTATTGGGAGACAAGCCATCACTAGTCAAACATACAGTTCTCGTACAGGTATCTGTCGACAGCTAGAAGTTACTCCCTTGCCAATGCCTCTGGATTTTAAAGGAAGGATCAACAGTATAATGTAATGTAATACAACAAATTTAATTCTAAGCTTCTGAAGCATTTTTTACCTTTTTCAGAAAGTGATGTCCTAATTTTTTCTCTGTCATAATGATTCACTAAAGCAGTGGGTATTATTCAGTTTTGTCGTGCTTCCTTATCAATATTTTGTCATCTTCACCCAGAAGGACGAGCTCTGGGTTTAAAGAGGGTATTTGAATTTAGAGAGTTTTGCTCTGAAAGTTGTGGTTGATCTACATAACTTACTGCTTCATATGGCCAGATAGGAGAAAAAAATCCACTTTCAATCCAGCCCCAAAATATGTTATTGCAAGTACCTATATTTTTTTAGCAGTGTCTTTTATACCAAGTGCCTGTCTCCTAATTGCACAGTCTGTTCCCATGATCTCTCCCAGTCAATCCAAGATGCAGCAGATGACTATACTCTCCAGTTTTGTTGGTTCTCTGGGAGTTAAGCAATCTTGCCCTGTGCTGATAGAGACTCAGAAGCTCTAGTGCTGAGGGGTGAACTCACTTCATTTTGACCTGCTCTGATTCAGATTCTTCTCATACAGTTATACACAACTAAAGTTGAATAGGTTACTAGTTAACATGGGCTATCTGGGGAACAAGAAATCAAGAAAGGTATCAATATCGGATGGTAAATTTGCAGACAGTGAGAGGATTGGTGCCATTTTCTTCAAAAAGATGTACAAACAAAATAAGAAAATTTGGGAACCATCTTTACATGACTGTGAAATAGAGGTTATCAATAATGATACAGAAATATATACATGTAACTATTCTATAGACATAGGTAACATGTAATACATGTGTATGCAGAATACAAAAATACTGAAAAGCATGTTCAGCCAGCAGAGAAAAGTTGTGTCTGGACAAAAATATTTCTTACAAAAAATGACATGGACAGAATAAATAAAATTAGCTATAATACACGTATTTAGGTTTTTGTTTTCCCTTCTGGAGTGCTTGATCTAAGACCCACCAAGAGAGTTCTGTTGGGTCAGAGCTCAGTCACCATCACAGTGGAGAAAGGATATCAGAGACGCAGAAATGTCGTTTAGAATTAACGTCTTAACAAACACACAGATCTCTCTCTCTTCCATCTTAATACTCAAGTCAAGGTTTCTCAAGACTCTGGTTACACACACAAACATCAGACCATTACCGACCAGTATGAAGCCCAAGGTCTCTATAAGTTAATGAAGGCCGACTGTTCTGAGGTGGATAGCTGAAAGCGTTTAATATTAACTCTTTCCATGGGGATTTTCTGGGACAAACATTTCAAAATTATATTTCTAAGCATTCTCTGAACACACGTACGTTCTCATGTTAATTACAGGAATGTTCTGTATGAATAGAAAGTCATGACTTTTTTGGCCTCTTGCTGCAGAAGTCACTGTTTCCATTGTTAGGACTGATAATATACTGAGAATCCATGTCGATGGCAAGCCATCTCCATTCCTTCCTTGCATGATCAATGCAACTGCATTTAGTTATTAAGCCTGAAAACCTTCTGTTGTTTTAAGATGTTTATATAAAATAATTGTTTCTATTTGAGGCTACTAGCAGCGTGGTAGGCACTTCTGTTGGGCCTTGAGCTGTGCAGGCAAAAGCACGATCTCCAAGTGGAAACCAAGTGGAAGGGGTGGGTTGTGAGGATGGGCTCAAGCTATTTCCATGGATGAGGTTGCTGTTAAATGAAGTTTGTCGCTTAAGCTGGCACCTCCCCCAGGCCAACCCTGCCAGCATCCTCAATATACGCAACCAACTTGCTCAGAGCTTGCTCTTTGAGCCACAAAGTGTTCCTTGAGTCTCCAAAGCCCCCAGCTCTGCACGGCTTTCCAAGCTCACATGCCAGCCCTTGAGACACTATCTCCACTGCCCACAAGCTCTCCTGCCGAGTCTGACTTTCTGCATCTCTGTCTCGTACACCAGCCTCCCCAGACCAGGGTATTTCCCTTCCATATACATCTCAGCTCCACCGTTGATTTGGACCCCCCGGCAAGGCTCATGCCAAGTTGATGTGGACATAGGGGCTTTGTCACCTACCAGAGGCTGAGGGAAATTGCTGGGGGAGGGAAGTTTGAAGAAACCTCTCTGGCACCCTGGGATGAGGCTGGAGAGGAGGAAAGCCTGCTGCAGCTGGGCAGGGGAGAAGGCAGACCCTGCGGCAAGCAGGCAGAGGGGCCACTGCCGGCACTCAGAGGACAGAACCTGCTCCTGTCTGCTGCCCAGGCTGCATCCCCTCTCCAGGCATTTCATTTATCACCGTTAGCAAACTCAAGTTATACATCATACGTGATGGCAGAAGAGGCAAGATAGACTAATATGCAGATAAATGGATAGTTTTTTTTTTCTTAATTTACTGTGGAAAATTGATTTCCTTCAGCCTTAGGACTTTATTAATCTTCTTGAGCACACAGCAATATTGTCTGGACAGCAGCAGAAACAAGACACTGTTAGGCAGTTCTAAATATCAGCATTTTTTGTGCCCTTTTCTCCCTTTTACCTGCATAGACACAAAATTTCTGTCATAAGACTAAGAAATTTTAGACAGATTAAGAGAAAATGAGATGACCTGGAGGAGATCACAGTTCTTCACAAATTTGGTTGTATCTTAGGGCAAACAAGGCAGAATTTTTGTTTGTTAATCATTATTCCTGCAGTAGAACTATGAGAAAACTTTATGTATTCATTACAGGAGAATCAAATATCATAGAATCACAGAATGGTTGGGGTTGGAAAGGGCCTTAAAGATCATCCAGTTCCAACCCCCCTGCCATGGGCAGGGACACCCTCCACTAGCCCAGGTTGCCCAAAGCCTCATCCAGCCTGGCCTTGAACCCCTCCAGGGATGGGGCATCCACAGCTTCTCTGGGCACCCTGGGCCACTGCCTCACCCCCCGCACAGGGAAAAATTTCTTCCTAATGTCTAGTCTAAATCTGCCCTCCTCCAGGTAATTTGTCCGGACACTTTGTTCTAATTTAAGAGATGATTTCCACTTATTTATTTTGAAGTACTGTTATGTTAGCCTTGGGACAAGAGATAAACCCAATCCAAGGGCCCAAGTCAGGTCTTATTGCCTGCAGTGGCCTCTTTTGCTCAGACTTTGCTGGAAGTCTCTGGCATACCCAAATCATTACCCTGAAACTTTTACACCAAGTAATTTCCATGGGATGATTAAAAGCTGCTTAATTTCTTCATGTGAGTAAGTTTTAATTTCATGTAAGAGGAGTGACTGGGACAGCAGTGGTTATCAAGGTGGACTAATAGGCTTCAGGGAGTCACCGTCAACTCTGATATGGGTGTCGCATGCTAACAGCTTCCTACGTGGAATGACATATCCCATGTCTGTGAATACAATCCAGAAAGTACCAAGGTAACAGCAAAAAATATATTTCAATGTCTACTAACGCTGAAAAAATCAAGGTAAAAAATTAAAATGTATAATTAAAAGAAGGTTGTTTTCATTTCAAAGCAAAGCATCAGTTTAAATTTTTTAGAGCTTTGTTAGCAGCAGATTTATAAAAGCTGTACTTTTTAAGGTGACTATATCACCTCATCCAGCTCTGGCAAACAACTCATTTGGCTTTTAGAATTACATTTATTTCAGCTAAAGAATTAAAATAAGCTCTTATATGTGGTTATACAGCTTCTTTGCCAAAGTCACTCCTTCCATTTATTTTTCTATTTGTTCCACTAGGTTGCCTATCCACAATAAAAATAAATTACTCCTTTCAAATGATCACAAAGATCAGCACATTTTATTAAGCCTGTTCTAGGCATGTAGAGCTTCTGAATGAAACATAACCAGAATTAAGTGTGGTAGTAAAAAAGCTCATGTTACCTACTTCCTAAGAAATTTCAGTGTTTTTGATTTATGACGATTCTGAGTTCTTGTGCGTAACCTCATATCTATGTACTTTACCACAAGGACTTGATCAGTCAAGAAGGATATTAGACAACTTTTTTATTACCAGCTAAGACTAATGCTATAAACTCGGGGATTAAACAACATGTACAGACTCATGTCTGGACATTTCAATTTTCAAGTCACATTGCCAGAGCTCATTTATAACATTCTCCCCTTTCATTACAAGTGTAGATTTACACACTGTCATTTCTATGGAGAAGTGGTCAAGCTGAAATATTTTCACAAGTTCAGCTGTATAATAAAGGCAGAATTTAAGATTATCTCCAACTTAGTCCAAAACTATAAGGGATTTTCTCTTGTCTGTATTGAAGCAATAACTCATCGACACTTTAAAACAGAGTGGGAAACATGTTTCCTTTTCCTAAAGGCACAGTTCAAATGTAAACTAATCTTAAACATGATATTAATACACTTGCTCACTCTTCACAAGAAATAGTTTCAAAACCATGTCTGTATATGACATTCCACTTACATGAGTCAATAAGTTTTTTGCTAAGATCGTCCATGGTCCAAGGCAAAACCAAAAGCCACTGGTCTGTTTCCTTTCTTCCTTCTTGCATTGGTTTGCTTTATTTATAAAGTTGAAGATTACTCCATTTGTTTCAGCAGCCACTGGGTGTTGTGGGAGGCAAAGGGCATGCCCTGAGCCGGTGGGTGTCACTCAGCTTGCCCACGGCCAGCAAGCGGTGACCCAGCTTTCCTCTGCAAACCCAGAGGTTTCACTAACAGGCTGCTAAATCCAACCCAAAATTTCCAGCTGAGAAACTGGAAACAGAGCATCCAGACACCTCTGGCCTGTGTCAGACGAGCAAAGAGCTCAGCTGTGCTCACAGCCCCCCACCAGTGCCCCTCCAAAGCCCAGCCCAAAGGGAAGCTCCCATTCCCAGTTCCTCCACTGGGAACTTGCTTTAATCTCTATTCACCGGGCAATGAACATAGTTGTCAGACAGAACCTTTGGCCTACGTCCTTCTGGCTTTAAATTCCCTTTGTTTTTAGCCCTCTTGCCACATTTTAAGATACTTTGGCAGAAGAGTGAAAAATCAGGAAGTTTTCAACTGTTGGACACCACCCCTGTCTCCCAGTCTTCGATTGTGAATCTGTAATTGTTACTGGACAGTTGGTTTGAGCTCACTAGGATAAAAAGATCCCCAAGATCTCTCACCTCCTCTGGGTCCTGGTTTCACCGCAGGGGAAGTACTGGGCTCTCAGCCCATGCCAGGCATGTCGGATTTTTTTTATTTTTTTTTCCCCACTGAGAACCAGAAATTTTTTTGAGCACCATAAGACAATCTCTGTGCATGTGTCTTCCTTTTTATCAGTCAGAGAGATTCTAGGGAGATTACTTTCTCGTCCAATATTACCAGAATGTCATAAATATGTTAGTCTTTTTTATATGAAAACCAATGAGATATGTGTCACTGGTTTTAATGAGGACAGGATTAGGGCCAAAATCCTATCTGAAGGGTTGTTTTTTTTAAAAAGAAGAATTATTTCATACTAATGTTCTCTTGGTTATGCTTTATCTGGCTAAACAGCATACTCGTGTTATTTGTTTTTAACTGGAAAAGGCTAAAACCATTTTGGTTGGCAATTACTCTTAAATGAAGAAACCCTTAGAAAACCTTCATAAAAGAACTGTGCTAAAACATTGGGTTTAAATACAGTTCAATATTTTAATATTTTTAAATTAAACTTGCATCTTTTTAAATTCTATTTGATTGTAACATTGGATAGAAATTGCACCCTCAATTAAAACAGCTTGGACTAAGGAACTATACTCTCACTCCACATTAAGTTAGTTTTTAAATTCTGTGACAGACACTTTTGTTTGTATAAAGCAGCTTGTGTGTGCTACACTATCCTAGACACCTCCTTACGACCACAGCCACAAGACTGCTTTACTCAGATCCTGAGAGTTATTTTATTTTTGGTTTTGTCTTTCATTACAACTGCACAGATGGATCAATCTGAAAATTTAAATTTATAAGGATTGCAATTGTAAAAATTATTAGCTAATCTTCAGCTCCTACAGACCTAATCTGCACTGACTGAAAACAGCGTAAGATTCCCAGTTGTCTGCATGGAATTGGTTCCTGTGAACAATACAACTTTCTTTACTTGAACAGATGATAAAAACCAAAACACTTCATATCAAAGTAGTTCTGATGAGGCACAGGACAACAGGTTTTGAAGTAGGTGTATCCCTGCTTTTTTTTTTTTTTTTTCCTGCTCAAGATGATTGACTGTCTTTGAGATTTCCTATTAAAATTATGAAGGTATTATATATTTACATCCTTTAGGCATTCTTAAAAATCTAAATTTCTGTAACAGTTCAATTTGCACCCCTGCCTGAATGAGAAAATGAAATTTGTCCCAGAAAAAAAAAAAATCTAAATTTAAGTGCAGACTTAAAATTCACTCAACAGCATTTTATTCTAGTTATGAAGCCCAAAAAGGGTTAGTTCTCAAGGAAAAAAGCTGATTTTGCAGTTATCAACAAAGATAAAAATAGCCACATAGAGCTGCTCCTAATGGAATTAGGTGTTACTGTAAAAAATGAGGGGAAAAGATATTGCTTTAATCTTTCAGCTATAAGCCACGATATTGCACTACTCTAACAATACTATTCCATTTTATAAACTGTCATTGGTAATAAACCAGTAAAATCCTCTACATTTGCTGTAGGTTTACAACGTATCTCACCCATTTAGCTCTGGAAAGCATTTGAGGTGACCTATTGCTTAATTTTGCTCATTATTTGAGGCAGGGTCGAAAGCCAGACTCGGGCTTATTCCTGTCACCTCATCTGAGGGAACGGCCCCCGGGTTTCGGAGGCTCAGAGTATTGCTGCTTCTGCTGCACCAAAGTGTTTCAAGATTGTGCTGAAAATACCGCAGCGACTCTCACCTCTGAGTTAGTCTTGGTCTGTGTCTAGTGTATGAAAGGCCTGTGACATATATGGACAAAATTATCTTATGGGCTTGATTTTCAGGAGGTAGAAAATACTTGCAATTCTAATAGCGCTCTCTCTTTTCCTTAAATACAATTTTCCCTCTCCAGGTTTCTGCTACTCCCTCGGGAAGTTTCAGATCTAGCCATGTCTTCTGAAGGTTTCCCAGCATTCTGTCTCAGTGACAGACCCGAGGTTAAGCTACGGTCCTACTGACAATACAAGCAGCATTTGATTTTGTATTAGTAGGAAAACGTAGCCAGGAAGCCAAAGGAAAAGAAGCACCCAATAAAAATGAGAATCTAATTTGAGACCAAGCCAACACACATTTCTCTCCGAAGTACCAACAGCATAGCCCATGCATTTCCCCTGGCTTAAACTTTACTATCTGACACATAGCTAAAAATCTTCTTTCCCCCTGTTTAAAACCAAACCAGAAGGCAATACCCAGCTGATTTTCATGTTCGCAGAATGGACCAAGACAACCGTGTCAGAACACTGAAATGAAAGCTGTGACACGAGGCAGATACGAGTGGTCAGAGAGTTCATCTGAGTGGCCAAGACACTACTGCTGCTGAAGAGTTTGATCCAGGAAACAACAGTTCCAGGGAAGAGCTGAGAGAAGGAAAAAAAAAAAAATCAAGAAAGGTCGAGTTCTTTTGTTGTTACATGGCTTCAGTAATATCTAGATGAGCCTTGTTTTAAGGTTTTTGTTATCTTTATGTAGTGCTACCAGAAAGGTGGTTTGCTTTAGGAAAAAGTCACTGTTCCACGCTACGATGATAGCTGTTTGCCTAAGTTTCTATTACGGTATTCTGATTTAACTTCAGAGAAAATCTAAATCACTCCTTGAGACCACAGAATTAAGTAGGGACCTTAATTAGTACCATGGCAGACATGTCTTGGATCTCAACAGGAGTAAGGGCTGGTGACTGGGATTGCCCACAGACACTAGGAGCTAAAGAGAATCCCCTTGGTACAACCCATGGCAGCAGGAAACACGCATACCTGTCCTAGAAAGTCAGATCTGGGAAGATAAGAAATAACTAACTGGCTTTTGGAGTGATGGAGATGAGACCACCCCCCTTGGCCACTCCACGAAGGCTGGCAGAGGAATGGGATGGCATTAGCGTTAAGGGTCACCAATTCTTTAATTTTCCTAAGGAAGCAGGGTAGTGGGCTCTCCAGTAAGGGAATGGGGAATGATATTCCCAAAACCACGGAAACAGTGTTAGATATGTTCGACTGGCACACGGAAATTTAGCTTCCCTTCCCTTTCAGTGTGCCTTTTTTAGAGAGCTATTTGCAATTGTGGATGTTTCCTAATACACACAGATCTGGTAAAAACTTTTTTTTCCCTTAGGAGATGCATATGTTACACAAATATTTAGGAAGAACTCATTTAAGGTAATAACAAAAAATCTCAGAGGTTTACAATCAACTGAGAGACCAAGCAATTATTCTTTTGCTGATTCACAGTTGAGAAAACCTAGAACTTGCTTAGAAGGTGCCCAGTATTTCTGAGGTGCAACTATAAAGAACTAAAATTAGATTTTACACTTCAAATCATTACCCTTATTTCCAGACAGGTGACTCACATTTTTCGGAATTAACTTTCACCTGCATAAGACCTCTTCTCTTCTGTCTGGTCTTTAATTACGGTTACAAGGAGCTGCTCTCACTGCCTCTTCTCTATTCAGCTTCTTGATAATGTCATGGGATGGAGATATTAAAAATTCCTACGGACATATGTAATCAGAAAACATATTAAATTTGCATTAGTAGCAGTCAAAAAAGCATGTTAACCCTCTTGGCTCTCCTGAGCAGGTGGGAGTGATGTCTAAATATTTTCTTTTGCAAAAGTTTTACGTCTACAACATGGGAAACCCTCACTTGCCCCGGTGCCTCTGACTAACTCCTTGACAAGGAAAGTAAATCTCCCGTATTCTTATTATGGTCATCGGTGGGGCTACCTGTCTGGATTTCAGAGGATGCTAACAAATCATATTATGTAGCTTTAAATTGCTGCATTGCTTCCATTCTGAATTCACATCTACAGCTATATAAACATGTTCTGGATGTTAGAGTCACATTTTTAATGGTTCATGATCTCGTGCTGTCCCTGTTGGCTGTAGCATGATAAACACATTGAAGTTTAAACGATATATTTACTTTAATGGATTTAATCTGTTACACTACAAGGTCTTTCTCAAATTAGTATATTAGTCTAACTACTGTAAATAGTACCTGCTGTTTTACTGGCTAATGTTTTGATCTTTCTGGAAACAAATATTTCTCTGGTAAGAGCTTATTTGGAATTCAGAACAACTGATTTTTAGTAAGGAATCCTGAGGATCCCAGGAACCACTTAGGAGAAAGTGGTTTGACCTCCTTGGGTAGGTGGATGCAACTGTGCTCAGCGACTCGCAGACATCCACAAAGGGATAGTACAGCTCAGGAACTGCTCTGGACAATAAGCATTGTATATCTAGCTTATCTTTTCACCAAAGACACTGAAAGAAGCATTATAGTGTGTTGTAATCTGCAATAACGTCATCATTGTCTTTAGCTATTGCCAATAGTTCAGACTCACCTTTGAATTGCTAACATGTATTTTTAACTAGCAGGTGAATACAAGTCAGTGTAGGAGAGGTTGCATGACACCTGTGCCAGCCCTAAGGATGAGCCAGAGCTGGCTTTCACTTTGCTTTCCTGAGCACTGAACTCACCCAGGTTCTGAGGGGCAACAGGTAATGATTATTACAGACATTTAATTTCCGAGCATTTGAAGAGAGCGGGGTATTTGACTAAATCCTCATCTGGTTTTAATAATTAAACTTACCAACAGATTTTCAGCAGCTGAAGATGTGCTGTTATCAGTAAAATTACATACTGGCCTGATTTTTCAATGGACAAACAGCTAACAGACCGTAAGACTATATTTGTGTTGCTAACAAGAATGTTTTCTCACCCAGGCTTTCAGTCCTGGAACTGGCCTATGTTTTCTCCATATGCTCAGACTTTTCTCACATTAGACCAGCTCTACCAGTAATGTACATTATCGCAATGACCTCATTCTCATGTAGTTCTTTACATTTCTCAGAATTCAGAGAATGAAGGACCAAATCATTTGGCTAGAATAAAATTAAATAGACACTTCTGTCCAGAAAAAATGGAAACTTGCTTGTTGATGCTGGCTGTAATAACTATTTTTATTGTATTGTTTTTCTTTGCAATACACCGTTACAAGTTGGAAAACACTCTAAAACGCAAAAACAAGCTCAAAATGCTGCAGTCCAAGGCATTAACGTTACTCTCCACTACAGCTATTGACAGCACCAATTAACTGTGTGAAATAGTGCAGAAAATGTAAAAAAAAATTAGAAACATCCTCATTTTGAACTAAGCCCTACCTTGTGTTGCCAGTATACTTTAAAAAAAGCAGAGTAAAATACTGCTGCATACATGCATGTCACCTCTGTGGCAACCACAACAGCAGGCTGCAAGAGAAATGTCCTCAGCAAATGCTCCAGTTCCTGCATGGCAGGTATCAAGGAAATCAAACTTTCAATGGGAAGAAACAAAGATCCTGAAGTAGGCGGAATGCAAAACTGACAGCTTGTTCAGCACGTGCCTCTCTAAGAACGCAAATCATTGACAAGGCCTGCAATGAGAGATGCAGAATTGCTTCAGTACTGTCTGCTAACGAGGGCGTTTCACCCCTATGTAGACATTAGACACAAGGTTTTCATCATTGCCATAGATTTATAAATCCCAACACATAATTTTTTATCCATTATTCCAAAGTTGTTCTGGTAAAGCTCTTCAGAAAGCATCATTCAGGAATGATCTTTAAATTGTTTCTGGTTTCATGGAGGTTTCATTTGAACAGAGAAAATTCTACTTCTCGTTTTCATAGGAAATGATAGCTGCTCATCGAAAGCCAAGTCAGTTCATCAAACAACTTGAAACATCTTGAAAGGTCTTGTACCATGGAGAATCTGATAATTGTCGTGTCACTGCAATGGTTAGAAAAGCCTTTAACAGCCAAAAAATCATTTACCTACAATTTCAAATTACGGTTTCATCATAGCAGTGAAGTTACTTAAAGAGATGTGGAGAGGTTAACAGCATGCCTTGTTTGCCATAATTAGACAATAGTTTGTTAAGCCCTTAAAACTGAGAGCCCAACGCAAAAGGCATTCTGGGGTTATCGGCACATTTTTCACTAAGTTGGGACTGTTTTATTTAGCAAGTTACTATTGCCAGCTTACATCAATGTAAGGAAATCTAAAATCTGTTCCAATGGTGTTCATTTACCACTGCATATGCAAATCCTTATCTTTAATTAAGTTGGAAGATCTTGAGGCAAATATTTCATTTTTAAAGGAAAAAGAATTCCTGTGGAAAACCAAGAAAAATATGAGTGTCACCTTCACCCATACTGCTTTCCAGGGAGGGGGTTATCTCACCAGCAAGGAATGAAGAGCTCATGTCAGTAGAGAGACACATTGTCTTACATCCCTGTAGAAGGAGTGACTCACAGACATGGGTTGGATAAAGCAGTGCCAGAAGATGAATGAACATATTAAAAGAAATGCTGTGACTAAAAATCTGACATATTTCCTGTAACATTAGTATTTACTTGATGATATACAAGATTAAACAATCATTTTATGACAAGGTTTTGTTTCATACAATATTTTCATCAAACAAGATAATTGGTAGAGGCAGAATGAGAAAAACAATTCCAGGTTTTTTAATGAGTTGATTTTACTTTTTTAGCATCCAGAGTTCTGAGGAACTGAACAGTGCTACCAAAGCCAGACAGCACATGGGCAGAAACTAAGTGAGCCAAGTTCCCAGTGCCAGCATGTGCTGGTTTGCTGGTGCAGGCAGATATCCCCACAGGAACACTGTCACACCACCTAGAGTTTCACGAGCTGGAATTAACACCCGTACCACTCAGTGTACACCTCACCTGCTGCGCACGACTCACGGTCCCGAGTGGACTCTCTGTGATACCTTTTGGTGAGTAACTCTATAGTTTGACTACTCGGTATATAAAATACCTGCTTTTGTTAAGCTTTAGCCTGTTAACTGCTGGTTTCATTTGACCCTGTACCAGAAAAGACAAAACCGATCCCTTGTGCTCTATCCTTCCTAGAGGCTTCATCTAGAGCCCCTCAGTCATCTCTTTTATGGTTTGACAAGTCCCAGTCTACATAAGCTGTTCATTCTACAGAAGCTCTTCCACACTCTCAGACATCCTTCTCTGACCTTACTCCAGTTCTTAATTTTTTTCTGAGATGAAGGGACAAGGTCTGTGCAGAGCAGGCAGGACATGGGCTCCCCTTGGAACGGATGGCAGTAGAGCGATGCCCTGTTTATTGCCTGTTCAGCACACACCAGCCTCCACAAAGACAGAGAGTTCTCACTGCCTCATTTTATACCGTTGCAGTTGGAAACAGACCATTTCATTGTACAAACTGTTTTTCCAAATAATACATTCTGCTTGGTGGTCTATACATGACAGTAGGTCTCCACATATAGGCATGAAGGAGACAAATGGTGTTTAAACTGCAAGTGAAATTATGAGTCTTATCGCTTGCTAGTAGTGAATCAGGAAAAAAACACACTTACCTCAAAGTGGAATAAGACCAGGAAGTGAAAACAAAATTAAATCCATCCTAGTAGGACAAACACATTTTCATCTGGAAGAAAGCACTCTTGGCTCTGTCTTCTGAAGTGAGTTAGGTTTGGGAAGGAAGGGAAGCTTGGTCTGGTTCTGATAGAGATTTCAATACCATCTAGAGATAGCGGAGAACTCATCTAGAAATTCAATAAAATTTGAAACAGTCTTCATCATGAATAGGGCTTGAATAGTACCATATGTATGAATCTACAGATATGAGCACTACTCTACATGCTGTACAACTTTTGCTTCCATCCAGCCCCTAATAGATATGAAATGAAAAACATAACCCTTTCTTCATTCTCTTTTGCCCATTATGGATAAAATCACAGGCCCCTCTTGGACAGCATACAGTCCAAAGCAAGGATCAATAGTTGATTCAGCTGAAAGGAGTAACAGTCCACAGATATCTACAAACAAAAAAATGGAGATGCAAAGAAGGTAACACAATAATAATGTGTCTTTTTCTAAGAAGCCATATCTCAACAATATGTCAACAGTACATATTGAAATCAGAGACAGAGTTAAGAACACTCTTAAGGCAAGCATGGAAAACAAACCCAGTCACCAGCTATTCATGGGACGGACAGAACTGCTTATAAAAGCAGTTACATGACAATTCACCTTAAAGACCCTAGGTAAGCTTGAAAAACCATCATTTAGATTGAAAATTTATTTGCACACAGTGAAAAGCCACCTAAAGAGATAAAAAAGAAATCATCATTATTTTTATATTAGACACTGTTATTGCATGTTATATAAGTCAGCTCCAGGTCAGGTTAACTCTAAAACCCACAGTACTGCCTGATGCCTACTGCTACGGTACTGCTCTCTATTTTGGCAGGATTGTCGCTTTCACAGCCATAGGTTGAGAGATAAGTACATGGCACTAAAGCTGGTTTTCATTTGGTTTAACCCATTTTGGTGTGAAGAATTCAAAATTCAATTGTTTCCACCAAGTTGCTGATATCACAAGGCTCTTATAGTTACAAGTAAGATCTAGTTCCTCCCTAAAAAAAAAAAAGGAACTTCAAATTAAATTAGAAGTATGAAGTTATCCTAATTTCAAAATCAGAACTGAAACATAGGGGTCTTAGGTTTTATTCTTGAATGCACTAGTCATTATCTCCCCAGCACTAAGTTTGCCCCAGATACTGAGATGCACGAGTGACAGCAGCTATTATGGTTGGGTTAATTTATTCTGAGATCTAATTATTTACTTGCTATAATCTGTAGGAGCAGATAGAAAGGGACTCAGTGCAGAAATGTCAATAAACGTTCCTCTGGATGCCTGCAGACTCCTCTTTGTAGAAGTGGGCAAAGGAGGAGATAGAAAGAGATCAGGGTGGGATCAGGAGGGATCGTGTTCTGTTTCTTTGGAGGCATTAATCTCTTTTATGAAGAAGGAATCTCCTCTTAACCTGACTTTGAAAACAATGCTGAAAACTCCGAAGGCATATTTAATGCTCTGTGTTAACAATGAAAATAGTGAATACATACTGAGGCACTGAACAGATTTAAGTGTGACTCAGCCACACTAAGGCATACGAGCAAGAAAAGTAAAATGGTGTCATTCTTCAGTGATAAAAACATCCAAATGAATGACATTTTCTTGTAATTCACTAATTTAGCTGGGGAATAGGAAGGCATTTAAAAGATAACACGTGGGGAGTGGGGAGAGAACTACTACAATTAAGCATTTTAACGGTATCTTTAGGTTCATTAGTTAGTTTTAGATATTAGCCAGAATGTTTTATAAATCACTCCTGCTATCCGGAACTGACTCATCAATCCACAGTCTAGATAAGCTTCTTCAACCTCTAATTGCACAACCTTAGTTCAGAGAAGCTCGGTGTCTATAGAAATTCTTACAGCCGGAGTTAAATTTAATTTATCCAGCTCAGAAATGGGAACAAAGCACAAAAACACATCATTGCACTAGAAGGATTCAGAAGGTGTTTCTACAAGAATTTACATTCTTCCCTCTATGAAACGCCCAGCTAACACCTGTGTGTCTACTTTATTAGATTAATTATAGCAGAACGACACCCACAGCAAATTCATCTCCTTATTCCACCTCCTCCACCTTTCACCTTTTCTTTGTCCATTGAGAGAAAGACCATGTGGCACTTCTTCAGCGCCCAGGGAGAGATCTGCCTCTTGTCACTGCTGCCACAACTCCATAACAACAGCCAGCAGCCTTAGAGACTGAGAAGGTAGGATATAGACACCAGTGAATTTCAAAAAGAGGGTATTTCACCACAAATAGACATTATTGCACAGGTCAAATCCTGCCACAGTGTGTCTCTCTTCAATTCTCCTATATTCATTTGGGCAATGTGAAAGAAATTAAAGTTTACAAGGTAGGCTAGCATATAAGCGCTCTTTCTTGGCCACATTGCCTTTGTCAGCCATAAATAGCTGTAAATATTTTCTGCTATTAACAAATATTTTGCTTTTGATCCTTACATAGACTAAGGACACAAAATCCTCCAACCTCAATGCAGCATTTTATAAATCTAAGCTAAAATGTTGACAGACAAAAATAGTAAGCAAAAAAATACGGTGATGTTACAATTTCACGAGCTGGCAGTGTGCAGACTCAGTGCACGCTTACCGGCCGTGCTGTGCCTCTGAACGGTGAGGTGGGGTTTCTGCTCTAACGCCTGTTCTCAGTCTGGTCTGGGTGAATCTACTCCCTGACTTAGGAAATAGTGATGAATCCTCACGTACCTCCGAACTCTTCTTGTGCATTCGAAAGAGATGCATCAGGTATTGATTTTGTTGGGCTTTAGCTAACCTCATAATCTTTGTTTTTTAGAAATCCAGCCTTCCACTGGCCAGCAGCCGTCCCGTTTCCACGGTCCTGCTGCGGGGCAGGAAGGAGCCCCTTTCCTTCCCTGCCGTACTGGGTGTTCCTTCCAAATCTGGCCCTAACGGACTAAAGTGAGAGGTCAGTGAATTTGGTGTCAAGGTCACTTATAAAACGCCTGTGTCTCCTTTGACAGCACAAGAATGACCTTCTGCTGGCTGGGTCCCCTCAGGAGTTGTGGTAAGGATGTCCCATCTGACCTGGGTTCAGATCCCAAGTGAAAGCAGCAGAGCAGAGACACCACATTTATTTTTTTTAAATCTTAGTTCTAAACAATTTTCACATCTCCTCCCAGTCTTCCTGGAAAAGGCTCGGGTTCAGTTTGGTTTAAGCACTGGGCAGAGGTTCAGTAAGACCGCATCCGAAACAGCAGTTTTCCTGAGAAGAGAGTCATGTTCAGAAGAAAAATAAAGTAGAATAAACAGTTGAAGAAACCTAAAGCCTCTTCCTACTCCCACCTCTACGAGATATCAGCAAGTGATTAGATTATATTTCTCCTACTCATTTTCTTTAATAAAAGAAAGGGACACAGCTCAACTGCCAACAGTAATTCAGATTAGTCTGGGAAATAGAGTTCTCTACTGGACTGTATTTAAATGTAACCTGTTAGATAACTGCTCAGCCAAAGCCTGCTCTCACGTCGCAACGAAACCTAAAGGTTACAGCACAGTTTGGTTGGTGCACGAGGGCAGATGACCTGCATTCTCCGTATGGTCCTCACCACCCTTGTGCCAAATATTCTCAAACTTAAGTCATTTTTCACCCCCTCCCTCTCCAACCCCGGGACTCCCACCATGGCAGTTTGGCTTTGGCACAGGTGCTGAAAACTAGATTAGCTGAGGGAGGGAAAAACAACTTGATAGTGTGGTGTGGGTTGGCACGAAGGCTGCACTGGCACTCATGTGAGATAGTCAGGTTACTCAAGAGAAGTAAAGCTTCAAGAAAATTACTCAGGTCATCCTATTACCTCCTTGCTTTAGCAGTTCTTGTAACAGGTCCAAAACATACTGTGAATGCTCATTTAGAACAATGAAACTATTTTTGCTCAATATGGATAAATCAATATCAAATGTATGGGAATATTATTTAAGGAGATAGCAGTGCTTTTCCTAAAATATTTGTTTCTTGATTGTTTTAGTTTTAAATCTACAACATGGAACAATAGTTCACTAAATATCTTTTGCTGAGTTATCTTCAAAGGTATTGTAGGACAAAAGAAATCAGTTTAAAGACCTGTATAGGGTCTCTGCCTCTCTCTCTCCCCCTCTCCCTGTATACATGTTTGTTAAAAATGTATCTTTCCAAATGGCTTTCCAAGGTACTCCCAAAAGAAAACAGTAATTCAGTAAGTGCAAGGCATTGTGAAAACAACTGAAATCAAAGTCTTGCTTTACACACAGACACTGAACCAGCAAGACAACCCTCTGCAGGGAAGAACTGCACATTTGAGGGGCACAGCGCTGAAGGCAGACTCACCAAAGGAATCCCTCTGAACCTGGTGTTGACAGGATAACAGCAGCGCTGGCGCTTACAAGAGCAACCCAGCTTATAACTCAATGTGCAAGCTGGGACATGCATTAGCTAAAATTAAAGAAAACATTAGTCAAAGCAAGGTGATGGATTCTCAGTTGACAGCAGGATCAGCATTGAGAATGTAAATTCAAATGTGAGATCACATCTCCCATCAATGAGATCAGTCATGATGTATGTGACTTCTGCGGTTACATTTAGTGACCAATACCAGCACAACCTGGGCCAAAGAGAACGGAGAAACAATCAAAGCTAGCTGTGATTCCCTAGCCATGCATGGGGATCTCTTCCAGATGATCACCAGAATCAGGGAGCTCAGTGCAGTTTGATATTCCCTGTACATTTTAACATGGTCTGAAAAATGGGAAGAAGGGAATACTCCACAGTCATGCATAGCTAACAGGAGCTTTTCCACAACTGTTTAAAATAATTTATAGAATAATAGAATCACAGAATGGTTTGGGTCGGAAAGGACCTTAAACACCCTCCAGTCCCACCCCCCCTGCCATGGGCAGGGACACCCTCCACCAGCCCAGGTTGCCCAAAGCCTCATCCAGACTGGCCTTGAACCCCTCCAGGGATGGGGCATCCACAGCTTCCCTGGGCAACCTGGGCCACTGCCTCACCCCCCGCACAGTGAAAAATTTCTTCCTAATGTCTAGTCTAAATCTCCCCTCTTTCAGCTTATACCCATTACCCCTTGTCCTCTCACTCCACCCCCTGATAAAGAGTGCCTCCCCATCTCTCCTGTAGCCCCCATTCATAATATTCAAATCGTACGTTCTCTTCTGGAATGCTCTAACTTTGATTAAAGTGATGACATATAGGGAA
>NW_010126343.1:86342-92360 GCF_000699245.1 Pterocles gutturalis
ACATGGCATATGCTTTGCAAGTGTACAAGGTCAGTGTCCAAAGACAATAAAAAGTTCAGGCAGACATAGTGCTTTACTGGGTCTGGGACAGCATGATGTTGGAGGGACCTGCATGGCTCGTGTGAGTGCTGTAAGAGCAAGAGCTGCAACATGGTGCACCCACCTCAAGGTGATGTAGAAACCTCTTCTTAACTAGAAGAAGTTTTAAGACTGGCACATCAAACAGCAACTCTGGCTTCCCATGAGTCTTACCTCCTTTGAAGTATGGCTGTGGGCCCGTCACTCTCCCCAGGCACACTGAAAGCTGGTGCTTCTTCATACTTGCAACCTCTTCTGATACAGCTTTTGTAAGAAATGCCCTTTACCCAGAAATCAGAGTAGAATTTAAGACTGGCAAAGATACGCTTATTAGAACTTCTCACAATTTTTTTAAAGAAGGTAAAACTATAGCGGTGGAGTGCTGGATTTTTACGAGGAGAGGAGAGGAGAGGAGAGGAGAATCCCAGTCTTGCAAGTTAAAGAAGATTCAGCAAATATTCAGTCTGAACTGAAAATTCTCCACTTTCATCAAAAAGACAAACATAAAATAAAAATTTTTTTCTATTCTAAGCCTAAAGCTATCGTCTCCTTTTAGAATGCATTTGGCTTGCTCTGCACTTTATATATGCTGATATGAACTAAGAGCAGTTTTATTTTTGTTATCTGCTAAATCTATTAACTCTAAATATCCTTCTGCAACACTCTTCTAATGAATCTAAAATTAATATATTGTAAGGGAACTGTAGCCAAAAACTATATAACCTCTCTTCTACACTAAATTTTAATCTGGCTATGGAAACAAGTCCCCAAAATATAAAAATCCATTCTGACCTTTTGTATATAAGATATGCATGTGATTCACACTTGATAAATGAGTTTTTAAACTGGATGGGGTTTTTTAGGAGGAAATATAACAGTAACATAAATTATAATACAAGTCCCACTCCTTTCATCTTCCCATCTTGTATGATTTTTTTAAAAACTGTATTTATTTCATGAAATAAGAGTTTGTAACAGTTTTATAAACTTAAAGTGACTCTTTCACAATAATTATTACAGGTATTGATTTCTCAGCCTGATTATCTTGTATTCTTAAACTGTTCTTAGGAAAGGAAGCATGGTACTGATAATTTTTCATTCACATCAACAAAAAGCTTTTCTTAATTTACACCAGAAAAGGTTGTAACTTTAAAAGATTTTCTTTTTAAATATGGCTAATAACCACTTTTCTTATTGCTAACAATTAAAATATAAAACAGGAACTGTAAGATGTATGTCAGGCACTGATCAGAAATATAATGGACAGAGGCATCGTGCAACATTTAGATCAGCAACAGTTATTCCAAAGTCAAAATTTAATGTGAGATTTTTCTTATGCAACTCTAACCACAGCTGAATTTTAACAAGTTGCTCTGATGAGACTTCACCTCCAGTACCACCAGAGGGAACTGCTAGCGGGCACCTCTGGAGTTCATCCAGCCCAGCCCTGCTCTGAGCAGGGTCAGCCAGACCAGGGTCAGCCAGACCGGGTTGCACAGGACCATGTCCAGCCTGGTTCTGAAGATTTCCAACAATGGAGCCTCCACAACTTCTCTGGGCAACCTGCTCCAGTGTTTGACCCTCACCACAGCACAGAAGCTTTTCCTTATGTTTAAATGGAATTTCCTGTATTTCAGTTTTTGCCCATTGCCTCTTGTCCTGCCACTTGGCGCCACTGAGTAGTCCAGTTCTCTCTTCTTTACTCCCCCCACCAGGTATTTATGCACATGGATAAGGTCCCCCTGAGCCTCCTCATGTCTGGGCTAAACAGCCCCCGTTCTCTCCGTCTTTCTTGGTAGGACAGATACTCCAATGGCTGGAGCTGTTAACATCCTTTTCAGAAGGTAACGTGGGTACAATGTGCCCTTGTCATACAGGAATCAGAATTGGATGTTTTAGCATACAAAAGCTCTGTGAGCCTTCTGTGTGTTGCTGTTTACTCCATTAGTATCCTTAGCCAAGCCATACAGTGGGAGCACCATAGTCCAGCTTTCCTTCTTTGACCTGCTAACCTATTTTGCCAGCCTGTATAGAAAATGTTGCAGAAATTCTGCTGAACTTTGAATTGTCGTATACCCTGGACACCAAGATATTACCCTGTACAGAAATGTCAATGATTCTGTTTTCCACAAAATGTGTTACAATTACCACAAATGACAGACCATAATTCCAGTGGAACAGCCAGACAACAGCAAACATTTTTGTCCTCCACGTTTCCTTTTAAACTTGATTCCCAGAACTTGGGTATTCCAGTCCATTGTAATAGTAATGAGAAGGTTAATGAGTTTATTTAATTTATGAATAGTTTTCACTTAACAAGAAAGTAAAATTCTTAGAAAAAAATCACAATTAAGGTCTTCATTCACTAGTGAGCACATCTCTTAATTAGACGGCAATAACTATCTCCCAGAGAAATATCCAGAAACTGGCTCCAGAAGTATTGTCTGCTCATATCAGATAACCTTTAAAATGGAGATGAATAAATATTTCCACTGTAGGAAAAAATGTGAGAAGCTAAGGCAAATAAGGAGTTCTGAGCAAGAACAAAAAGACCCTGAAGAGTAAAGCAGCATAAAACCCAATACCACTGCACATGGACCATTTACATCATCGATTTAGGAAGTGATAGGCATCTTCCCAAAGGAGCTGGCCCAGCCACTTAGAAGACAACAGCCAGTTCCAGAAAATGGTTAGAAATGGGGAGTTAAGAAGAGGTAAACTAAACTCACAGAATGTAAATATGTATCTACATAAGAGTGCATACGCATCTTTTTCAGGTCTGTCAATTGCAATCAAATCACCTAATTTTGCATTTCTAACCTAACCTCTTTGATAATTATCAGGACGTTACACCTGGTGGATTTGAAGATGTCTACAATCAAAAGGATTATTTTCCATAAAATATGTTTTCTTCCCACATTTTCTCTTAGTTTTGCCGGTTTTTGCTAAGGCTTGATATAGAAAATCTAGTAAAATTAAGGGCAATGGATTTTATCAAAATAAGGAGAAAGATTTTGAGTAAAAAAAAAAAACCATTAAAATTATTTAGTATAAAATTATGTTCATTTAAATTACACTATTACCCTTTCACTCTCAACCTTCACAATGCTTTCTATTATAATAGAGGTATCAATTTAAGTACTTTCAAAGTGTACAGCACAAAAGAGATGTTATTAAAGTTTGTCATTTTTGATCCCCAGTATCACACTGTTCCAATTTAAAATAAACACCCTCGTAGGGGAGGTGTTTTCAACTTTTTAAATACACCTCTGCATTAGAGATATAACCAAAACACAATTAAATACCTTAATATGAACCATAAACCTATCTCTAACACCAGCTATAGTTGGACAATTTGGTATTGAAAATTAAACTGGTTTTGCTCCTATATTTCATCAACATATGCAACTACACCGTAAAGTCTCAATATTTAGACAGACTGTATTACTCTTAAAGATTACTCATTCTCAAAACTGCACATATTTCACTAGAAAGATTACTGATAAAAATATTTTTTCTTTCAATTTTCTTTTTGTTTCCAAAAAGACTAAATAAAAGACAAGTATAATTTTTGAACTTTCAAAAAGTCTGCTTTGTTATTCTCAGACATCAACAGTTCTAGCTGAAAATTAAAGTACTGAATTAACTCATTTTCTCTGCAGTTATTTACACATTCATCTGCACATATGTGCAGTCATAAGCCATAAATATAACAATCAATACTAAAGAAATCTGAGAATAAGAAGAAAATATGGTACACAATTTTTTTGTTCTTTTGCCATAAACAGGATTTCAGAGAGAAAACAAGTTGTGCCAAACGCTAAGCCTGCTCAGTGTCAATGGTTTATGGAAGTTATAATATAAAACACATTTTTCAGGACTTCAGCTCAACTTTTTCCTTGATGTGTTATTAATGCATTCATAAATATGTCTGATAAGATGCCGTACAACATTATTTCCAACTTAAACCTACTCCTTTCTCCCACAGGATAGTAATGATGTCATTTATCCCACTTGAGTCAAAGTAAATCATGCTACATATTAAATGTACATCTAAAGAATCCTTCGAACTATTTCTTTAAAGGTTTTCTGCCCTGTAGTAGTTCCATAACAGTGCACGTGAAGGGAAATCCAGAGGAAGGTCATCAGTCTGAAAAAAAAGAAAATTTAAGTTTCTATCCTAAATATATCTTCCTCTCTAGATCCCAAATAATCCTCCTTTCTGTTCTACCCAATTGTTATAACTGTTCAACAGATTTCCACTTACCAAGGGACCAATACCATTCCTAGGGAGTAATTTACTGAAGAAACCAAAATCTTCTGTTCTTCTAGTCCACTTGGATAACATGTAATGGAAAGCAAAATGAAGGGCTGCCTCCAACATCATGGTGCTGTGTCATTGCTGGGGGACAGGCTGGGAGCAGCCCATATGAAGGATACAACACTG
Source organism: Pterocles gutturalis (assembly GCF_000699245.1). Taxonomy (NCBI): domain Eukaryota; kingdom Metazoa; phylum Chordata; class Aves; order Pterocliformes; family Pteroclidae; genus Pterocles; species Pterocles gutturalis. The sequence continues at coordinate 90,868 of NW_010126343.1, forward strand.
CAAGATAGTTTATTTTTGTACAGCTATTTTAGCAGGTGTTTTCATTCTTGTTAATTAAACATTGTGCAATCAAATAACAAATTGTGGATTAGTAAACCGACTAAGAAGAACAAATATTTAACTCACAGTTTGGAAATCGGGGTTGGTTGTTGGGCATCTGCAGTGGAAGAGAGAACAGCCCAAACCCTGTGTTTGAGCATATGTGCTAATATGTGTTGCCCTAAAGAAGTCAATATAATAGAGATTATTTGTTTTGTAGAGATAAGAGTCAACAAAAACACAAGTACCATTGCGCTGGGTGCTATGGAGAGTGCAAGATGATGCATATCTCCAGCACTTCACAAAGCAAATACAAATTCCGCGCTTAGTGTAATTCACAACTGAAGTCTTCTCAGTGTCAATATTGCTAGAAGATCAAAAAATGCAAGTTCAACATTGTTTCCATAGTTCTGTATGAATTCATTTTTATAGGGACTAATCTGGAAATATGGAAAGTCTCAACAAAGTTCACTTCCCCAGCTGTTCAGGGTGACCAGCACTCTAACAAAGAGGTTATGTTTTGCTACGAACAAAGCAGTGTCCCTGAGCAATTGACCAGCAATAGGAGTATTATCCAGAGTACCTGACACTTAGAGATTTAAGGTGAAAATATATATGGGTAGTGCAAACTTAAAGTTTTACTTAAAGTGACAAAATCTATGTTAGAGGAAAATGTTTCTCTACTGACATAATGTCAAGTAAACGCCTCTTATAATTAAGGAGAATGTGGCAGGAATACTTTCTCATTTTTATTTTTAAGGGAAACTTAATTAAAATAAATAATGAGAAAACCAGACATATATAGAAAACCATCTTTGAGTAAGTGAAAGATAATCCCTAAGGGATAAGGATACAGAGTCAAGGGACACATCAAGGAAACCTTCACTTTTTAGGGCTATGGCAGTATGGGCAGCACTCCACTGTCTAAAGCGTTCTTATGGCACCAGCGGTATAGGTTTGCTTGTAGCAGCAGTACTATCACATTAGCACCACATTGTTCTGATTTTGTGTGCAGTTTTACACAGAAACCTTGACACCAGACTAATCTGATTAGTGCATTGTGCTTTCCAGTGGTTTGGCTTTATTTTGACAGCATCTAGTGGTAACAGTGCAATGTTCCTTGTAGAAACTACTCTGTGCATAGTCTTTCATTGCAAACCTATGTGATTCTAAGGACCCACTCCAGGCAGAAGAATATTTTGAAATTGTTTGGGAATTGAAGAAAAACAAATGCAAGGTTTAGAAGCATTCTTAAGAATATGACCCTGCAAAGACCAGCATACTTAATTTTAATCTCTGCTCACACTTGAGTCCCAGACACATAGATTAAGAAAACCAAATGAATACATTGATGACACTGATGAAACAGTACCCTTTTATTTATATTTCATAGAATCACAGAATGGTTTGGGTTGGAAGGGACCTTAAAGATCATCCAGTTCCACCCCCTGCCA
>NW_010126343.1:92404-107489 GCF_000699245.1 Pterocles gutturalis
CCAGCCGGACTTTGACCCCCTCCGGGGGTGGGGCATCCACAGCTTCTCTGGGCACCCTGGGCCACTGCCTCACCACCCGCACAGGGAAAAATTTCTTCCTAGTGTCTAGTCTAAATCACCCTCTTTCAGCTTATAACCATTACCTGTCATCCTATCACTACACTCCCTGATAAAGCGTGCCTCCCCATCTTTCCTGTACACCTATTTATATTTATATTACCTATATTTATATATTTATATTTATGTTCAGCTTTATATATGTGTGTGTTCATGTGTGTATACCATAGACACACATATATAAACATGTGTTATGTATATACAAACATATATATATCAACATTTATTATATATAAATCATTAAACACAGATGTTGGAGCATTTATGTGAGAAGCAGGAGACTTGTATTCACTCGGGCTGGCGGGGGTTAAGATAAGGCAGTTTTTGAATCCCACCTCCTTTATCAGTGCTGCATTTCAATTCCTGCTCTAAGGAGTATTTCACATTTGACAGTTAACAGCAAATGCAGTAAATGTAGAGACAAGCCCCGTAGCCTGGTTATTAGGGTATGTTTCTGCTGCTTGAATCCAAATTCCTCAGGCTGAGCAAAGCCACAACTCTTTTGTCCCATTTCCTAGGGAAGTGTTGAAACACCAGTTGAAAAGGAAGCCATCCTGCACCGCTCCTGGGTGCAGAAATATCTTCTTCAGCACAGATCTCTTTCTCACTGGAGCTTGCTGCTCAGGAGCTATGGGAAATGCACCACAAGGTGAGCCCAGTCCCTGTGGAGCGGGGCGAGCTCCCAGCTTGGGCTTCTCTGGAGAACTTCAGATGGAGGCACTTCACCCGGGTGGACTATCGAAACAGCAGAGCTGGATGTTCTAAACTGCATTTGTGGGAACAGATATTTAGTATTTAGTAGTATTCTAACCTGAGGACAAAATGACAACAACTGTTTTAAAATTATCGCATTATCCTTATTACCTTGAATCCTGACTCCCAATAATTGCACTTACAATCTTGTCACTTTTTTTATAAATGATGACAACTCTCACATCTCCTTCATTCTTGTTATTTCAATATATTCTATCCATATGGCTCTCATTCAATTGTGTCACTTATTTTGCAAATGAATAGAGCATATGGTGCCATTTTCCTGCCCCTAAAAAGCAGTCATTCTGTTCAGTATGCAACTGGATACTGCATACAGTTAGTTCCACTGACATAATTTACTCCAGAATTATTTAGTTTTCCAGGTACTACAACAGACTGTGTTTAATAACCAATGATAAAATCTTTAGATTCTTGCAACGACATCAAGTTTTCATCAGCACTACTGATTTTTGCACTAAGCTTCAGATTTTATTCCCCGATACCACAAAAAACAAGTGGTTAATCGCCTTTCTCTTCTGGAGGTAGCACATGCTGCTCAGACTACCAGGAGACAATATTTTTGTTCATGCTGTGCCACATAAAATTTGGAATTCTAAGCCTTCAAATTTAAACCGATTATAAGATTTGTCACAAATAGTTAAATTTATTGGGCAAATATTTATATCATCTAGCTCTAGTTACTCATCCTAGTATCTAAGCTACCTTGATAGTAAATGGAATCCTCATTTCTGAGCTCTAAACCGCCTCCCCAGGAGGCTTACCGTTTTCCATCGACCATACAGAATGCTTAAAGCTTTATCTAAGGTGGTGTATTTGCTGTTGATGTTTTACACTTGTGTTTGTACCTCAGCCTCTTGGCACTTCATAAATGTGCTAGATCTGCAACAGTAAAATGAGCATCTTTTCTAATATCTGACCTAGCAGAGAATATGGGAATACTAAAAGTTCATGGCTGGCAGAACACTTAATTATCACATTATTCTAGCTACATAAACAGAAAAAATAAGAGCTGGCTAGATTTGTAGGTGCTGTAAATCAGAACTCCTCCACTGATTTCAATAAAGTGACACCCAGTTATCTGAGTCAACAAACCTAAAACCACTCATTCTGCAAAGAATATCTACATCCCAACTGCACCTTCTCTGGGGCTGAGCTCATCTAGTCAGAACAGATTCACCACTTGGGAGAAATGGGAGGTCCTTTTTTCCAGGAACACGGTGCAAAAGGACGAAGAATCGCATACCCAAAATATAATTTACCTCAAAATATCAAATGTAACAGAGTTTTCATTCCTGAATACCAAAGAAAAGACAACGCTTGTGTCCTGTCCATCATCCTACGTATTTGTCAGGAGCTGTGGAAGTACAATATCAGTTTGAAACTTCAGAGATCTTGAGATCTTAACCTCATCTAACTTTGCTCACTGTGTGGAGGTTCTCTTCAGGAATGGCAAGTCATCAAGATCCTAACCTAGACAATATAGGTCAGTTCTGAAAGGTCGACTGACATTACCCATTTTCACGAGACAGAGATCTAGCATAGCCTTTTTGGAAGGAGAGTTGAGTCAAAACCTCAAAAACTCCGTAGAAAGACAACTAAGACACACGACTAGAAAGCATTAATAAGGTGGTGAACAGCTAATGGACACTTCCCAGCCTTCACACTTAGAGAATAAAGAAATGTAATCAGGAGTCAGGTTAATCGGTTTAAGAATAAACAGAAGACACCGCTGTTCACAAAAAGCCCACTTCATCTGTGAAGCCCGCTGCCACGAAGTGTACAGGATGCCAAAAAGTTCAAAAAGCTGTTAGGTACAATCATGAGAAAGTCCATGGAGTGTTATTAAGTGTGGATGAAAGGTTGGAACCTCTGGCTCAGGATTTCCCTAAATCACAGATTGCCCGCACCTGGGAGGGTATGCCATGGGGAATTTATACTCACTCAATTTCCATTCCCTTTCCTGAAACATCTGCTGCTGGCAGGGTCAGACAGAATCCTGGGCTAGAAGAACCTTTAGTCTAATCCAGCACATCCATGCCGGTAAGAGCCCAGACAAGGCTTTTCCCAAGAAACAGAGCTTTTTCTAAGAAAGAAAATCCCTGAATCTATTTTATTGCACCTGGAACATCCCATGCTAAAGGGTAAAACATCTTTTACTACTGCAAGACACTTGAAAAAAAAAAAAAGGACAGGAGTAGTTCAAAGTAAGAGCCTTATCTGTGGCTTATTTTGTTTTTATCAGTTCTGGTTAAATCATTTATGTTTCTTCTAAAGAAGAAATATTTTTAACATTATATTACAAAAAGTCTGTCTTCATGCTGTGTTTGTATTGTCATTATTGATTTATGTGCTTTTAATATATTAGTTTCAAATTTCTTGGAATGTTGATCAAGACTTTAATGTAGATTGAAGTGCATCCTTTGAGTGCTTTTTAACCCAATTTAAATAAGGTAATGATCGAATCATTTTATCCATCACTAAATCATAACACTTACCTTAGGAGTTGCCTGGACTATATATACTTCTGTATTTTAGGTGGAAAAAAATACAAATGAATACTTAGGCATCTTAAAGGTAATTTTTTTTTTTTAAATCACAAATTAAAAAATTAAGTACTTTGTCTCAGAATAAAATGTTGTGCCTATGTGTTTTTATTTCTGTAGGTACAGGTTTTCAGTATATTCCCATCCAAGAAAATGAAACACTATTTCTCCATAATGCATCACGTACTTTTCCAGAGAAACAAACTCATGATGTTAGAAATCTCTCTTCAGTACTGCTCCACGGGGTGCACACACGCACACACACACAGTATACACATCATTTCTGGCTATAAATAACACTAACAAAAAAGGTTCAACCAAGTGCAAAAGAAAATACAGAAAATAAAAGTGATCTGGACAATCAATATATTAATGACCAGGATGCCCTGGAACAACAGATGGCAGTTCCCACATAGGAATGGAGCAAACAAAATTAGCTGTAGGTTACTTTGAGGAAAAACACATCGCTGGATTTGACAGAGGCTTCCTCATTGCATTTGAACGTTGTAAGCCATGCTACCCCTGGTGAAAAGGAACAGAAAAGCTGTTTTACCTCTACTCGGCAGCCCACACTGGGAAATTTTCCTCTGTTTGGGCAGATTTCCCATTTGACCTGCAAGACTTAGCCAATACCTTTACTTCTTCTTCTTTTTTTTTTTTTTTTTTTTTTTTTTTTTTTTATTCTGCTTCACCTATCGCAGGCCTCAAAGCACGAGAATGCCTACAAAGCAATTTGGGAAAGGTAACAATTATATTTCTGTTGATCTGCCAGCACAGTGAAACGAAAGATGCTTCCCCTCACCATGTTCATTGGACTAGTAAAAAAAAATGGACAACCCTCCAAGCTGCAGTAACATCAAGCTTCTTATTGTATAAACATTTCTGTCACACTTTAAGTGGGTTGGAAGTAGGAGAGCAGGGAAGATTAAATGCTAGATTATTTAAAGAAGCACTGAAATGCCAAGCTTAGCCAAAACCACGGATGAGAAAATAGCCCAAAAGAGAAAAGTGACGCAGTCAGAGACGTTACAATGCTTGTGTGTGTCAGCTGTAGGAAAAAGTGAACGGTTAACATGCCCATCTGCAGAATGGGACAGGGCTGAAGTGCAGGTACCAGGCAGAGAGACTGGACCCAAACACCATCTTCACCAGCAAGGTCAAACATTTTTCTCTAGTTCAATGTGCATGTGAGATTTCAGCCCTCAAAAGCAACCAAATGGAGAAATGTAGAGATTCCACATCTACTCGGACACAATACCACCATCTCCATCCCCTTCAAGTTGCCTACGCTTGAGCCTCCTTAGGTCTTTAATTTTAAAGCATTTACCTTTTGTTTGTTTCCCATCCTGATCCGGTGAGTTTTGGAGGCAGTGCCATATTAAAACATCTGGGATTCATCAGATGTGTTCTTTTTAACACAGGTTCAATGTGATCAATCCCAGATGTTCAACAACTACAGTTACTTATAAAATGTTCATAGGTTTTGGCCAAAATCAGATTCAGCTTCCCATACCTTAAAAGCGGAAGTTCTTAAAATAGAGACGAGTTAGATTTAAGTTATTAAAAAAAAAAAAAAAAGAAAGAAGGGAAAAAAAAGAAAATTAATGCCATCTTATTTAAAGTCCAATTGAGTTAGACAAGTTAGACTAGTTTATATGCTATTTTATGTTGGATTTTCAATGTTATCAGTCATTAAATTTGCCCAAGACTTCTTATCATAAGCTCTTTCTTTCAGTCACTTACATTCTGAGCTACCAGGGTAGCTGACTCAAACTCAACTCTTTTAAGGGGGTTTGGGCCAATGGAGTTCAGCTTTTCCTGAGAAATAAGACTGTGGAGGAGGGAGATATTAGTTTGTCCATGAGAAAAATCTTCTAGAGAACCGTTGTTAGAAAGAAACCAAATGCAGTGAAATAGGACCTTGAGGCTAGGTGGAGGTCAGAGGAAATATAAGGGACTCCCAAGTCAGAGAAGGGCCTTTTGCCATTGCTGCGAAGTTTTAGCTTGACATTAACACAGTCACTGTTTCTTCGGGAGAAATTTTAAACTCCTCCTTAGCGTATGCACGCTTGGTACCACCCAAGAGATATCAATGCAACATGTCCACTGATGCTGACGAACACGCAACTGTGGTGGGAATGTTTCAATTTCCAGGGATTTTAGTAGGCGTTTGATTGAGTTTCACTTATTCTGGGAATAAAATTCACATTTGCATAAAAGTAGGAAGTCACACGGACCTTCAGATGGCTTAGTTGCAGTAACTTCAGCTAGGTGATTGCATCAAGTGGCAGTTGTTGACTGGAGTCCATAGAGCTTTGGCGTCAAATCTGAGACTGCCATATAATTATAGGCACAGAGTCACACAAAGTGTAACTGGTGTCATTTCTACTTCTCTGCTCTATAAACAGAGCATGTTCATTAAAGAAATTCCGAGCTGAAAAAACACTAAAAGAAAAAAAGAAAATAATTAGCTAATTCATCTAGAGTAGGTTTCTTTTCTTCTTGAATGCAACAGTTTCAAAAGCTATTACCTAGTGAATTTCCACAGTCAGAATTAAACAAAAGTATTCTCTTAATCCAAAGGTAATTGGCATTTTCTAATTATACCAGTGTCTCATTTCTGGTCCTGTTTAACCTGTCACTGATTCAACAGCCTGTATCACAATTTTTATGTTTGGGAAAAGGCATTGACATCCCAGCGGAAAAAAAAGGGATTATTTCTGTGGGATTTCAGGTAAATTATTTGGTTTGGTTTTTTGTTGACAGCTCTCTTTCCTCCTTGAACATTTGAAATGTCGGTGGCGGTCCCAATTAAGATGGGGTAAAGGGGAGAATATGAGTTATGCGAACAAAGATGTCTGATAAGCACAGTTTATCCCCACAGGCAGCTGTGCACAGTGTTGTTTCTCAAATTAACTAATTTACATAGTTAACATAGTTAATTGCAAGATGTAACTAATGGCTACACTTATCTGATACCTTTCCTAGCACCGGCATTCCCAGCTGAATCTGCTCATGAACTGAAGTGTCCTAGGACCTGATTCCTGCTTTTATTGCAACTACCTGGGCATACGGAATGGCTTTTGGAGATCATCAAAGTACACGGGATGCACAGCACATCTAGGCTGGGAGACATGATGGGAACGAAGGCATTCTTCAAGTAATTTTCCATTATCTAGCTGTACCTTTATCAGCCATCCTTCTCTCTTCACTGTGAAAGTCATTCTGAAGGGTTGCTGGGTTGTTTTTTGGGGTTTTTTTCTATAGGTCAGAAAATAGATGTATGGGGGTTTTAGTCCTGATTTATATTAACAATTTCTTTGAATTTAATACATATGTTTGGGGTTTTTTAATGATGTTCAAAAGGATGGAAGGCAATTAATAATAATAAATTTAAAAAAAAGACCCTCAGAAAAATCTCACCAAAACTTGAAATAGCTTTGGATAGTGAAAGAAAGAAAAAAAAAAAAAAAAAAAAAAAAAAAAAAAAAGGCATCTCTTCAGAAAGGCTTATTATATGGCAAAGCATGTCATAAACATATTGGGTAGCATTGTTTATTTATGCTATAATGCTGTTTAGGAGCTTGATTGTTCAGCAGAAACCACATCCCTGATCCTTTATAAAGCACTTAATGACACTTCCTCTGAAGATCTCTGAGCGAGACCAAGGAAGTAAACCGTGGAACTGTATTGTAAAGTGCCTTACTCAAAAGTTCTAAGAAAATCACAGTCCACAATGTTTGTGAGTTTATTCTCTATGATTATACAAACCCTTTCCTCTAATGATTTTGAGGGGGAGAACAAAACCAATGTATTTCCTGTTAAACAAGTCTGACTTCTACCAGCTTGTAATGCAATTCTATCTTCTTTTAACAAAGAGCAAAGGATTTGCTGGTCAACTAGAAACACAAAGTAAAACTTGTAATTTATTCATTCCAGAATTTAATATTTACTATTTTTAATAGAAAATATATGGACCTTGTTGGTTATTATAACATTGAAAACTAAGGACAAGTAAAAGGGGAGAATGGGACACAGAAATGATGAAAAAAAAGAAATATTAAAGATTGATGGCAAAGGGGTTGGGGGTGGGGAAACATGCACGTAATAAAAAGCATTATAATGGAGAAAATGCCTAAAGTAATGAAAAACTTCAATGACACTAGTTTGACCCTCTGAGCATGTCAAACACTTATTTTAAGGTTTTGGAAAAATGGATGAGGAAATAAGAATGAATGAAAAGACAGAGCATATTAATTTTGAATATGGACATCTCTCTAGCACATTTTACCACATCAAATCTCTACCATCTAACCCTGAGGAATATATACAGAATGTACAGAAGAGAAAGAGAGGGAATACAGTAGGAAGAAAGAAGAAATAGAGATTGTTTTGAGTCTCCAAGTCCAGACTTCCCTCCTTTTACTCTGACCATATTGATTAACCAGACTTGAATAAAAAAGTAAAAAAGCAACCAAGCAACCTACTTAATTTGTGAAGAGTTGCATCTATGTCATCAAAGTGCTCTGTTAGGCTCAGCATCCCTAAGTTGCAGCTGTTCCTCATTAGCTTAAGAAAGCTAAGAAGGGAACGTACAATAAAATGAATAGTCAGTCTTCTACACTGAGAAAGTAAAACTTTTTTTTTCCCCTGTAATGAGTCATTTAAAGATAAAAAATCTTTATCATAACGATTTGTTCAAGTAAAGAACTTAACAAAATTTAAAAACAACTTTTTAATAGACAATAGAACTCTTCAGTGGCTGACTGACACGCATTATATGCAACATGGCTGCAGGATGAATTACATGGAATATACAACTCTTAAATGACCTCTGGAACCTTTCTCTTAAGCAGCTAATACTTTACTTACTTGGAGAGAGGATAATGCATAACTGATCTGCTTCAGTCTGAAAATTCCTACGTTACCTATATGCTCTAATGCAAACATCTTTTGAACTCTGCATCCTAGAATGTATCAGACCATAAAGATTCAGTAATCAGATAAAGTTGGCAGCCACATTTCTTTAGGCTTCATACATCAAAGACACAGAACAACATTTTGAGTTATTTTAATGTCTGCTGAATAGAACATTTTGAATCTCCAGTTGAAAATAAATGTTTTGTGTCACAAGTCTGGATTTAATCTATCCTAAGCTTTTTTGGCTGTCACAAAGCCACTTTTTCACAGAAGAGAAGATGGATCTAAAATAAATATCACATTCCAGCATGAAAAACAATCACCAAAGGCTGATTTTGCTTCCATTTGCACTGGTGAGGATCCATGCTTTATCTCAGTGAGCTCTTCTGAATCTAAGCACAGCCACACGCAAGCAGAAGGAACTGCACCTCCTCCCTACTGCAAAGCCAGTTAGCGGGGCCCAGCCTGCTCTGCTCATCTACCTGTGGGTGTAAAGTCCAAAGGCAAAAGACATGGAACACATTTTAGTTACATTTGTCTGCCTCTGAGCTAAAATTTGCTCGAAGTTAGTTTGCCGATATCATTTTTTAGAATGTGGAGAAAAGTAACACTGCACAGTTCAGACTCACGTTTTTCAGATGGAGTGAATCATCCTCTGAAGATACCTAAAATGGGAGAATCACAAATCGACCATTTAGATGGCAAAGTCAGAATGCCGCCAAGGTCCTTCTCTTCGTCCTCTGCCAGTTCCTCCGTCAGGAGTTTCCAGTGTCAACAGTAAAAACCATGTCACTGCAGAATGCAGAAAAGTGGGGGGGGGAATGGAAGGAAGAAGAGAGCAAGGTCTTTCATCGTAAGCTACAATGGATCTAATTTTGAAGTGAGGTCTGACCCCAGTGTGAGCCATGCTTTGAGCAGTAGTTTGGCTGAGATGGCTTCCAGAGGATTCCTCTCACTTGAGTCATTCTGTGCTTCTACAATATCGCCATTGGGGTTTACAAACCGTGAGGATTACAGGATCGGACCATAATTCCAATTTTCCATATAAACACAACATATCTCAGACTACACTGCCAAGTATATAGACATTAATTTCAACAGTAATAGAAACATTACAGTCACAAATTTTTTATTGAAGCTACCAGTGAAATATTTCAAAGATATATCTGAGGCTATATGCCCACCAGAACTCTGTATGCTGTAAAAAAGAAATAATTAAAATGAAGCTGAAACACATGGACATAAACTAAGGAACACATGTCAATAAAAAGACCAAAATTTCACAGAAATGTAAAAAAAAAGGCATTTAAATTCACATGCTTTCACCCACATGAAAACGTTTTACTGTAAACAGCGGATATTGCTTTCTCTTTGCAAAATGTAAAAGAATTTTCTTCTGCAGAAGGAAAAGGATCAATCAAGCAAGATCTTAATTGTTGTTGATCTCAAGTGGAAAGATTCTGATAAAATATACCTGGGAACATGCACACAGGACTTCTGAGAAAGCAGTTCACCGATAAACACTCACCACGTTTGCTGTATTGAGTAGTACTCATAAAACAGGTCAATCTCGTAAAGCCTGGAAAGTCAGAACGACAGTGTGAGGCAATGCAACAGCTTCAGGAAGAAGCAGGAGCTGGACCCCATCTCTTTGGAGTTACAGTGGTCGACACAGAAAAGAGAAACATATTTCCTCTTTCTTCAACTGCCTGCAATCAATGAGCATGCAGTAGGATTAATGTCCTGCTGGTTTTGGCCATCTAGAAGTCTCATGCCCAGTCACAGACTCATGGGATAGGAACCTTTCACACAATCAGTGGAGAGAATACCTCTAGATAAAGAGATTAGGTGCTGGTGACTATTGCCTATTTTAGCTGCTTTAGTTGAGTGTCCAAAGCCGGCTGGCTCCCTGGAAAGGCAGCTGTATTGAACACAAGGAGATTAACATGCTTGTGAGATCACAAACTCATTGGTACAACAGTTGCTGCAATCATACTGGAATTATTCTCTCATATTTGCAGTTCAAACATATCATTTGAATTCTGGCACTTTACATCCCACGCCCGCCTTTGCTTGTGCTTACAGCAGCCATACATATGCTAGAGCAGGTATATCAACATGTAGACACCTAAAAATGTAGTTCCTGGTATATCCCTATTTAAGCCTAAAAGACATATGCATGTTTTCACTGTCTTTAGTGAGCCCCTTAGAAATGGCCCGTGAACACTTAAAGATTAACAATCTGTGTGTAAAAAGCCACGAGATCGCAGTCATCCTGAGAAAATGCTTTGTGAAATGATTCAAAATTCCAGCTAAAAAAAATACTACAAATGTTTACAGTATAGTGGGTGGAGTGTATAATTCCCTTGGTTACATGGAATTACTGCCTCCACACAAAAAGGAAGTTGATTTTCTGTTACATTTCTTTCTAAAAGCTGCAATAATACATCATTTCAGAAAAGCGACCTTTATTCTCAAAGCTGAGATTATCATAGCTGGGACAATTACACCTCTTTTTTACCACATAGCTTCAGTATCTCTGTGTTTTACTTTCCTTTAGTCTTCTATGAATACACTCTTACAGAATTAGCGTTTCACCAACCAAGATCACTCAGTCAAGTGATTGGGATCAGGGTTAATAGCTTCATACAGAGAAATGGGTCTATCTGGTACTATCCTGAAGACTTAACAAATTGCTAGGAAAACAAAATTCATTGCTTGATATTTGCTCCCGCAGTGTTTCCACTTTTCACAGGAATACCATGCTGATCGTTTTCCTGTCTTTCTCTATACACGACTGGCGCACTGCATGGGTCCCTTCTGACTCAGCCTGTGCTGGAGATGGGGACAACTGCATTTTCTTCTGTCTGTAATTCCAGCATCTGGTGAGGAAAATTTGGCCCTGATGTGTTGCTTCACGCAGCTCTGAAATCTTCCACAAGAAGGGAAGGGATGGACCAGCCGAGGCATGAAATGACAACCAGCTCTCTAAGGATACTGCAGTGAGGGGCTCCTTGGCTCTGCTCTGGGTGTAGGTATCCTGGCAGCAGCTCTTCAAACACAAAGAGTGGAACTTCAGCTTAACAGGAGCTGCAGGATGGGCAGCAGGGTTATCTGAAACTGCTTCAGACCAAGCCACGAAAACAGAACTGGGTTTCTGAATCACGTACTGAAGCTAAGTCAGTAAAAGGGGTTGGGAAGACAAATCAAACAAGAGTGTACTAGGTGGGGCAGGATTTCTGGAAAGGGAGGCTGAACAAGCCTCCTTTTGACGAGTCCAGCATACACGGTGCTCTGAGGCGACTGGCAGTGTCCCTGGTGAAAGGACAAAGTAAATTATAGTGCAGTCCAACAAATTCATTATCTGCTTTTCATGCCACAGCCATATCCTGTCACTCGCCAGGATGCTGGCTTCAAGCAATGCCTGGTTTCCTGTGCTCTAGGCTGAGCTGTGATCACACGGCTTCAGTTCTTGGGCTGCCTCAGCACTGGTACTGGTTTTGTTATTATTCTGACAATAAGAGTAAATAATAAGAAAAAAAGAAGCCAACCAGCTGAAAGACAACTTCAGCTGCTCTACGAGAAGTTAGGGTGCAGAGAATATATTGTATAATTAATTTTGTTGACACAGACTCCTTCAACTCGCCACTGCAATGAGTACACATTCCTTAGAATGAATCAAAATCCGCCACCTTTGGTCATGGGAAGCCTATTTTTGTGGCACTGTTGCCAAATAATCCAGAAAACTCAGTGTACTTACTGATAAGTGGTTTTTGATATAGTCACAACTTCTGTGACCCTTTGGGCACTGTATGCTCTCATGATGACACTGTGTATCCTCACTGCTGACACTGGACTGTATGCCTCCTCCTTCACTTGACTCTGAAATGTCACATACTACAGAATGCAATTCCTGCAGTGAGAGAAGTATAAAATAACTAGTCAGTTGTCTGGAAAGGCAAACCAATGATGACGTGGAATTCAGGCAGAAAAAAAAAAAAATAGTCTTCAATATTTCTTTTCAAAGGAGATTATATTCTTATGCAGGATGTTGGCTTGACTGTTGCATCATTCTTCGTCATCTTTTTTACATTCTGCATGAAATTAATGACTAAGTCCAACTTTCTAATGAATTTTATCTCTATAAATGCAGTGTTAAAATCCATTTGAGCGTCATTTATCCAGTAAATAAATGTTTTCTATAACTTCCTCTTGTCCGATGACCTGTGGTCTATGGGAGAGGATCTGGGCAGAGGAAAGGCGCATCTGTGAAAGAGCTCCTCCAGGACCAGCTCTACCTCTGGCAGAGACCAGGAGGAGCTGACAAGGATGAGGAAAGCTAAGCAGCCCCAAATCATAAGTTTGGGACTTTTCTGCTGCAAAGATGCAGGTTTTAAAGCTGAGCTGAATACTAGCATCACGTTTAGGAAGGCTAAGACAACTCAGTTGTATTCAAGCACATCTAGGTGAAGGGGTGAGGCTAACCATGTGCTCAAACAACTTCAAATGAGCAAAGCTGTTCTAGTGGGGTTTTTATGAATTTTGGAACTTATCTCTTTTAAAAGGAAAAATTGAATCCAAGGAAATTTCACATTCATGGTCAGGTGTCTATCTAGTTACTGTATCTCACCACTCTCCATGTAAACGAGAGGAAACAGTGCTGTGAAAGATGGTTCAGGTCTGCTGGCTGACTGCTGGGAGCTGGGTGGCACTGCAGGGGACAGGCTGTGCTGCCGTCGGGACCAAGAGGCCATACTACTGAACCAGGATCCAAATTTGGCTCCAGTCTCACCAGTGCCTGGAGGCAATGAAGGAGATACGGGACTTCTTGGATGCAGATTTTATTATTACAGAAGGAGACAGTCAGGCATACAGTCAAGCTTGCTTAGACATTGAGAACTTGGACCTAGAGTAGACACGTCCTATTGTATTACACCAAATTTTGCTAAGCAGACCTCTAAGTGACATTTCCAAGGAAGCCTGAGAAAAACGTAACTAGCTCTGGCTAGATTATAAACTCTGAGGTTCATAACAAAGGAGAAATGTCTATTTCAACGAGCATAGTTCTCACTCTTTCAGGCTCCAGCCCTACAGAAGTTGACACACTCAGTTAACTGCAGTTATTGAGTTAGACAGGACTGTTCAGCTAACTAGAATGCAACACCCAAAAATGTCTGTAAAGGATCAGTCCCTGTGACAGAGAATTCAAAATTTATTCAGGATCTCTGCATTTCAGAGAAGAGTCACAAGTCAGTCATGGCCTCTTTGGCCCAGGAAACATTCAGTGAACTACACCAAGTAGAACAACTCTGTGAGGAAAGACTGACAGCATCCTAATCCAGCACAGCATGTAACCTGGGGATTAAATCACACAACTGGAACACAGGGTACACTCATTATTTTCACAAGCACAGCAGGAGGCAGCACCTGTCTCTCTGACCAACCCATCAGCTTTCCACCCAACTGCAGGATCCCACCCTTAGGGACCTCTCCCTCCCCCTCTCCCCTTCCTTTTGGGATCAGCTCCTTCAGGTCAGGAGGTACCTTGGAGTTTGCACTGCTCTGTGCCTAATGAGAATTGAGCAACTTACAAACCAGAGGAGACTGGCTCCTGTATCCGAATTTCAACGAGAAACCAATGGAATTTGCTGTCTAATTGCCTAAATCACTGTTAAAAGTTATTGAGAATTGACTTGCTTCAAACCTTTTGAAGCTTTTACACTTATTTCAAGAACTGTGCATCAGGCCATCATTGTTAACGCGTTTATGATCTTATTTTGCAGATCCTGGCCAAAGAAAAACAAGTTTAAGAGTCAAGAACCTGTCAAGCAGCAGCTTTACTGACCATGCCTTCAAAAGTAGTGAGAGCATTAAACATAATATTTTACTGGGAAAGGCTGGAAATGCAAAGTATTTTGGCCTGATACAGTAAATCATTTTCCTCTCTGGTATGGCAAATAGAGGGACCGCTATCAAAATAGATCATCCCTCAGGCTAGTATATTCTGCTTTTTTAAGAAACATGTTCTTCCTCGGGATGCATTTGGGTGTATACGAAAGGCAAACACAGATGAATCAGATTAATAGCATTGGAGTGTGTCAACTGGAGATCATGGAAGGATCGGCGCCTGCCAGCAGCCGGCCACAGCCAGGGTGAGAACATCAGGCTCCCACTACCCCCGCCCTCCCCAGAGCACAGACAAACCTCGGGTGTGTCGAGTGTGTGTTCGGTGCTGGTGAATCACAGGAAGAGCAGTTGCACCCCCAGTCTCATGACTGACACCAGCGCTGCACCAGCCAGGAAAGAATCTTTCTCTGCTCAGAGCAGCACTTCGTGCGCTTCATTTTAAAATCATTTCTGGGGCTGTCCTCCATGGTAAATATTTCCATGGCTTCCTGAAAGCCTTGGCTTTTTTATCCACCAGATGATTCAGTCAAGCTTTTCCTTCAAGGTTATGCCAATGTCTATTGATTAAAGGGTTGCACAGGAACATCTGTTTTCAAATCTCTTTTCTGTAACATTTCTTCTGATGTTGACTACATTTGAACAACAAAACAAACATCACTACATAAATTCAAGTAATACCACATCTGAATATCGGTCGTATTTAGCCATCCACACTGTGTGACACACGTGCTCAGGTATATTAATAAATATACAGATAGCAGGAAGGTGGAAATTCAGGATAATCTTGATAAACCACCAGTGAAATTTTTAGTATCCCTGCTGAT
>NW_010126343.1:107520-153840 GCF_000699245.1 Pterocles gutturalis
AGCTATTAACTGGCAAGAAGACAAGCTCTTGAGTATGCAGATATTTGTAGAGCTATGCAAATATGTCAATCACACTTTAAACTGATCTAGACTTTTTTGACTAAGAACCAAATATGTGTTCTTTTTTTACTTCATTAATATTTTGTAAATAAAAAAAAATCTCAACGTATGTGGCATTTTAGTCTTTGTGCACTAAAATATATTTTTAAAAAAACAAACTGGGCTTTCAAGACATTTCAGTAATCATTTCAATATTCGCAACTCTGTTCCAATACATACAAAACACAAGCTTTATAAGCAAACATTACATTGAAGCATAAAAAACCATCTCTTATCATTAAACAAACTAAACTAGAAAAGGAAACAAGAAAGTTAAGGATTACGTATTCTGCAACTATATTGGTTTTGTAATGTGTGAAACAGACCCTTTAAATACAGCACACAAATTAAAGCTAGAGATAAATCCTAGTTGCTAGACTTGATCGCAAGTGAACTGAAAATGCAATTCTAATTTGTTCTTTTCCAGGGAAACAATAATCACTTATTTATGTATTTCTATTCCAAATTACTCACTTGAATACTAGCCAGTGATTTTGATATCTCCTAGTGTTTCAGAAAATAAAAGATTTCTTTATGTAATATCTGTCTTCAAATTTTACCAAAACCCCAAAACAATACAGATTTTAAAGAGTTGGGTTTGATAGCTAGATTTTCTGTCTAATTTACTAAGGAGACAATTGCCACAGTGTCAGTCACAAGGCAAGATTGCCAACGTCACTGTCCTTGAGGGTGAGCGTTTCGGGAAGAAAACATGCATCAGCTATGGCTCTGAATATAAATCCCTTGTGTTTTATAGTGCAGCTCCAAAACCAAAGTTATGGACTCTGTTCTGGTATGATAGGACAAAAATAGGGACACCACCATGCCAATTACTCAATTTTCTAGAAGTCTTCCAGAACAAGCTCCCACGCTGATTGGGACCCGGAGCTTTTGGAGACATGCCTTAAATCCTTCCCACTAGATCACCCAAGTACATCCCATTTGCATGGGAAGGGTAGAAGAAGTGTAATTCCCTTCTTCCATACAGGGAACAGAGAAATCAAGACCCAACAGTAAATATTAGTTCCTCTAATAATCAACTTGAGCTGAAAGATGCCTGTTCTGATTTCTATCACCTGCCTATGGTCTACTAGAGGTTTAGATCCATTGGAAAGCACCCAGTCCAGCGAGTCCACGGGCTTAATGCCAGGGAAATGAGCAGGGGAGTACCTTGATGTTCATGGAGCGGTATCACTCTCATCAGCACAGAATGCTTGACCACTCCTGACAGAGACCACCATGAGTAAGAGGGCACTGGAGAAACCGTTTGGTGACAACTTCAAAATCCCAACTTGTCAGCTTTTCAACTTTAAAACTGCAGGCTGGTGATTTACAGTGAGCATAATGGTAACATAAAAAGGTTTTCACGGGACATTCTTGGTTTGAAGAAAACAAATCTGAGACTTTCAGTCAGTGAAACTCTTCCTTTACTGACCTGAGCATAACATTACGGTTGATAACAATCTTCATCAAACAAAAATACAAACTCAGTAACAAAAGAGTCTTCAGTACCATCCTCATCAGTGCAGATGAAAGACCAGAAGCTCAGGTTATACACTGTTCCATTTGTAGACTTTAAGCCTAAAACAACAAACAATTAAAAAGTAATTTTACAGGCAAGCACCTCTTCAGAAAAAGCTGTAGTTGCTTCCTAGATGTATTTGGCAAAAGCCATTTAATCTACATCTGTTGCAAGACTAGATGTTTTTAAATATTCATATGGAAGAAACACCTAGAGTCTTATCAAAAGCAGAGTATTTCTGTAATAATTGTTATAACTGCTGGTTGCTAAACTATCCCTACTAGTTTTTTACGTTAATACTAAAGTAAACGACATTTTCAATAGCAGTGTAAATGACAATCCAAAAGAGGTATGCAAAAAATGTCCCCCAGGTGTATCAGTTTACTCTTTGGATTCTGTCCAAAGCCCTCTAAATTCTTTAAAATTCTTTCTATTGAGTTCAATAGGGTCAGGCCCCTAATATGTTAAATCATTCTACATGTTGTTGAACCTAATACTGCTCAAGGGTCAACAATTTGGTAGATGCAGTATTTGCCACAAAGAGATGTTTCTATATTATTTCCATCTTCTTCTACTCCTAGTTTTCTTTAAAAGTGCCATTTTTGTCTGTCATTTTCATTGTTTTGTCACAGTTTCAGAAAAATGATTTAGACATTTTTTTAATTAAGAAAGGCTTTCTTGGCAGGATACCATACCTTCATTCCTGCCTAGCGTGTCACAGGTTCAACCTCTGCCCAAATTAGTAGCAGTAGTAATACAACTAAGAAAAACAAAACCATGTTCAGATAACTTAAAACACAGTCAAACCTATCCATTAATTACAACACATCAGTGGTAAAAATAAGATTTGATGTTCAAATTGTAGAATCTCCTGATACATATGGATATAATTTTTCAAACTTAACACAGTATTAACTTTCATTTAACAGTTTTCTCTTTTTGTAAGCTCATTACAAGATACAATGTCATTGTTGGGGTTTGTTTTTCAATTACGATCATCTGGATAAGAGTGCAAAAAATCCTTTACATGAAAAAAAAATAAAAACATTTTTTAAAGGAAAGATATACTTGGGAGACCAGTGAACAGCTATTTGCCCACATAGGTAGCAATGTTGCATCTATGTTAGTGAACTCATGTGCATGTGTAAATGCAAATATGATCACTTCAACGCTGACAAGTCCCAGAGTGTATTTCAGGGTGGAGCTGGGGCTGTGCGATGCTGACAGTCAGAAGATACGGTGAAGTTCTGTCAGCAGCTGCTTGCGGTGTTCTGGTCTTCTGGAGGAAAACCATAGAGATTGTATCTCAATGACAAGCATCTTCCATCATTTACGTCCAGATTGGTGTACACATTGCAAACAGGGAGAAAGGTTCACAGAACTACCATCGTTGCTTTGTCTTTGAGGTGGTACACTAACAAGTGTTGTGGTTTAGCCAAATCCAAAATACACCCTGATTTTAGCTACTATGAAGAAAGTTAAGCCTATCCCAGCTCAAACCAGGACACAGAGGAATAATGCATATCTGCTCCAGTGCTTTACAAACTTCCAGATTTTGGCTTTTATATTTTTATGTTTTCCATTCTATCCGGTAAGAATACTGTTTTACCACAAAATGCTAGAAACAAAACCCATAAATTATGTGAATAAGAGGTGGTGGATTTGTACCACTAATAAACAAATGCTAAGGAACAGCATTCCACCACTTACTCCAGCATCGCTTTAGGAGGCAACCCCTCTGCCCCAAAGGCCATGCACACATTAGCAACCATATCGCAGGTAGACCTGCTGGGATAGCTACTAACCCAGACCATGATCTCTTCCAAACATGCATAAAAGCCACTCATATGCTATGTTCCAGTATGAAATGTCATAAAATAATCTTTGCCTGCACCCCCCTGAGATACTGGATCTGTTATACTTAACTCTTCTTCTTCTCCTTTAGTTAACCACAGTTGCCAAAACAGGTTAAGACACTTGTTATTTTAGAACATGAAATAACTATATATGAAAAAAAATTGTCACCAGTTTGGACAGTAGACCATGTAGGAATCTAATCATAGTTATGTTAGCTAGTATAAGTTTTTTATATATTATTCTTTCCTCCAATAGGTAATGAATTGTGGTAATACTACATAGGGCACATTGGTAAGCAAATAATTACATTTTACCCAGAACTGTTAATAAAGAGAATGTGTGCTTGGAAAAATCCATTTTATTATTATCTGAATGTCATAATGCCTTATACTACGTATATTTTCTTTGTACAGTAGTAAATGAAAGGGAAAAGAAAAAATTTTAATCTAGTCCATAATAGCAATGTGCTTGCATGTGAGTCACTAACCATTTTTTCTCTTACAGAGACAAAAGCTCCACCACAGCCAGCTGGCCAATCTTTTAATTCTGCTGTGAGCAGTAATTTCTATATAAATGTTGTGGACATTTTAGGGGGGCACGGGGAAGGATTTTCTTCCAAGATAGAAAAATAAATAAGGCATTTTTATTTCAATTAAGCAATAAGTATCACAGTGGCGATGACACAATTTATGTTTGAAATACCTGTAAAATAATCAGAGTAATTGAAATGTAATAGCCATTGAAACCATCTCGCAAAACGTTTCATGATGGACATCTCAGAGTCTTGCTATCTGAAATTGCTCTTTTAGGATAGAACAATGGCACTAAGTTAGTTAAGTGCATGAAAATGGCTCTATGGGTTATTGTATTCTCTCGGGCATAAGCCACTCTGTTTCACTGCATTTAGCTGAGTATCTCTCTTTCAGGGCACCGACTGGTTAATGAAATTGGAAGATTTAAGGGACTTCTTCAGGGCAGGTCAGAGGGGAAAACAAACCTGCATTTAGTCTAATCATTATTTCTGAAGGGAGCACATTCTTTATAAAGATAGCTGAATTTTTCAGTCCAACCATCACATGTGGTATGCTGTCCTTAAATCTACTGACACATGCACTCTGTAGCTTTACACAACTTTACAGTTTTGCTCAGCTGGGAACTAATTTTCCACCAGAAAATCTTTTTTTGGTAGGGTTCTCTGAAAATGCTATTAAAATCAAGAAAATCTTACGATCTTTCGTCTTTCCTGTCTTCTGTACATCTGTCACCCATTCAGTGGGATGCCTGGAAGTGCACAATCTTCTCGACAAAGCATTGGGGATGTGTGTTTTCACTTCAGCTGACATTTGAGTCATCAGCTCGGATATGAGAATGCCACAGTTGTATTCCATCTGAGATACTGTCTTTTCCTAAAATGTTGACCCAGGCAATTCTGTAAGTCAGTACAACCTGGTTAGTGCGATGGATTATCCCATGTCCAGAATTTAGCACTGTGTGTATGTGTGTGCTCTTTGTTGGGTCCTTCCCCTTCTCACCAGAAGCCTCAGAAACCCTTCTGGTGAGGACTCTGTCATGAAGAAGGGACTCTTGTTTTTGGTTGGTTTTTTTTTTTGTGATTGATGGTTTGTGCGTGTCATGGTAACTGGATACTGTGCTCCAATATATCCAATATAACAAATATCTTTTGAAAATATCCAAGAAAAAACTAGTTCAGAATGACTGACTTGAAAAACAATTTTTAATACTTTTGGATCCCTGAACTTTAATTTTGAGAATTCCCAGATGTTTACATATGGAACTGCAGGAATAGTGCTGATTCTGTACGGGGACCAGGACAGGGTTATGCGAGGTACTTCACAATCTGCTAGAATGTGACAGTCCCATGTGATGAGGTTTGGAAAAAAAAAAAAAAAAGAAAATAAAAGAAAGATCAAAAAAGGCAAGGCAGACAAAAAAAATAGAAAAGGAACCAACAAAGAGATGACATGAGCTTTTCTGAGCAAGGTAGCAAATCAGTGACAGTATCAGAACAAGAATCAAAATATCTGTTAGATGTCCCAACAAATGTTTGTCCAGATTATAGCCCCGTGGAAGTAACTGCCAAACATTTTATATTTAGCTTGCCCAACTGAAATGCCCACATTAGAAGCCTAAATATTCTCATCTCTCTTTAAAAACTCCAAGGAATAAATGCCTAAACAATATTGGGGTTGCACCTGGTAACAGCAGTAGGCAGAATTCTTTGGTACCAACTGGTACCTCCCTGTTGATACCACCTGGGCTTTACAGGTCACTTTTCTTAAAAAGTGGAGCTCTGTCTGAATAGGCTGAGATAGAGTTATTCTGTGCAGACTAGAATAAATAAATGACCCAAGGCATTTATATAAAAAGAAGACAAAAGTGTGACTGAATTGGGAAGGTCATGGAAACAAGACATGAAAGCTATAAATCTGTTTTAAATGAAAATTTATTGAAATATTTATAGCTAAAGCCAGAGTTGAAGAAACCCATATAAATATTATCCTTTTATGCAGCAGTGGACACCCGTAGGTGCTCTTCTGAGAACCAAGGAAGAGGATGGCAGTCTAAGATTTACACTGTTTTAGTCTATATAAATTACACTATTGAAACAAGCTTTTTCATTTACTGTCCTTTCCCATTCTGCTTCTGCTGCTGGGTACATTGGCTGTTTTTCTAGTGAAACTTAGTCACATAGTACAAATATTAGTAAGCAGAATGAGAAATATAATGAAAATATGATTTAGTTATTCTTGGCTCCAATGGGCTAAAGAATATCAAACCATATCAACAGAGATTTTCCTTTTATGGTGGAATGGGATACAGTTGTATAAGAAGGCATGGCAGGAAGAGTTTGAAGCTATGCTAAATTGGCTACAGCGGTTTAATTAGGGTTTTGGACATAAAACGTTTTTTATTAAGTCCATACTTATTTTTAACAGCTCCTTTAGCCTTCAAATTTCTGTAATACACAGATGTTTTACAAGCATATGTTATTTACTAAAGCATGTTTACTGTTGAAACTCAGTAGATTTACTGCCAAATAATGCTCCCTAGCTGTTTTAAATGCCAATAAGTAACAGATATGTTTTTACTGAAGTTTATCAGCCCTGTTTGGGCTGCCGAAAATTTCACAAGGTGACTAGAGGTCTCCAAGAGGCCTCAGTTCATAGGAGCAAGAATCCAGATGTTGATTCTTTCATCCCGTTTAGCTTGAGTTGGACACAGGAGCTCATGTCAAGAGTGCTTTTGAGTCTGAGTCTCCTACTTTGGAAGTTAGGGCTTCCTTAGATGAGGCAGCAGTGTTAAGTCAGCATCATCCTCAGCTGTCCCAACAGATCCTGTGCTGAAAATCATCAGAGATATTGGGTTTGTCTGAAAACTCCATCTGCCATCTCCTCGGCCATCATAGCTCACGGTTACACCAAAGTACAAGAGGCAGCTGCAGAAAAGGTGCCAGCAGAGGACCAGCCTTGTGCTGAATGTTTTCTCTGCTGCTGCCCACGCTATCGTGTCAGTAATTTACAGCAGAAGATCACGATGTAAGACAGACGATGTCTTACAGACATCTGCCCACAACAACCTCCCATCGATTTCAACTGTGGCTAAAGCCTCCTTGAAAATGCAGTTCTCAGAACATGAGGGGAGGGAGGGTGTCTTCCCTGGCTTCAGGAGGGTCCTAGGTAATTATCTACTGTGTCACTTCAGTCACATTTCAATTACAAGGCACAAATTCACGTCAAATTTGTTTTAGAGAAGTGTACAAAGTGTAGTGATAATGATGGCACTACTGATGGAAAATCGGAATCAATATAACAACAGACAGGTGAAATTAAACAAGACAATAACTGTGCCGTCTAAAAGCTCATACACTGACCTCGTATAAATGCTGTCCTACAATTAAACATATAATTGACTTGTCCATATTATAACGTGATCTAACAGAGGTCCTTTGGTAATTAGTATAATTCTTTCAGATGAAATCAGAATCCATAGTATTTGCTAGTCACAATGTTTGTTACAAAGCACCATAACAGCAACAACAAAATGCAAGGATCTTTAACCTTAGATGTTTTTTACTTATCTCTTTGCTCGACTTTGAAATCATAACATCATCAGATTCCACAACCTCTGTCTGCTCTTATTTTCATAGCAACTGCCTTTGGCTACACAATGTCAACGGAAACTGCATTTCCTAATTAACACATAAATCCTCCTCGCCCCCCATGCCTGACACCTGTCTAGAACTACCCTTTCCCCATTATCTTTACCAATCTTAGGTGTTGCAAAGGCACAAAGACTTTTCCAACCTTTCCCTCATTCATCTTTTTTTTTTCACCTTTTTTCCTTTTTTTTTGAGTGAAGCTGTGCTTCAAGCAGAAAGCTAAAAGCTGCGCAGTCTCTCCACTTACATGCACCATTAACTGCAGCTCAGTCACAGAACCAATCACCAATTGCTTCCTCATCCTTTCTCTCTGAACGGGCATTTCCAAATGCTTTTCTTTCAACAACACTACCTCCTGCATCAGGAGATGCAGGCACTCACCTTCAGCTCCCTGCTTCGGCAGCAGCGTGGCACTTCACCACATCCCGGTGAACGGCTGGCGTCACCTGGGTCTGGCCACCCTGCAACCTTACAGCGTCCCGTCCTGGGAACAGCAACAGAACATTCTCATTTACCTTACAGAAATTGCAGGGGCGAAAGAAAAGCATTAAACAGGAAAATAGCAAACGCTGAGGAAGAGTTCTAAGGATTTAGGAGGACTAGAGACAAACTGTTTCTTCAGTTTTCCTGATGTTTTGTCTATTTACAGCAAAGGTGGAAAATGGCCTGAAAATACACTGCAGTGTAATTGTGCTTAAATATTTTTATACATTTTGCCTGTTATAAGTATCCTACAAGACATTAGAATGAAATTAAATTCTTGCTCTCCAGCCTGGCTTTGTTCTGACAGGAAAAATTGTCACAAATACATTTGATCCTGCTGATTTCTTCTTGTAGGGGAAAAAAAAAATCAAATTCAGTTACAATGCACTGAGCACAAATCTACTGTGTTACTGAGGTTGTTCCACTGCACAAGGAAGCATGCAATTGAATGGGTGTATTGTGAAAAGCAGTCCACTCAAATGGAACTGATTCCCAAATTTCAAACCAAAACTGAATTATTGCATTAGAGTGTTTATTGTATTCAATTTTATGGGTAACTTTGACAGACATACATTGTAAAAAGCTATTGTATGTGATAACATAAATCAGTCAAATACAATTTGGCCAAGGAAAACCAGAAGGGTGTGTGTTGTCTGTACTGAGTTTGTGTATCTTGTGCACAGGAAGCTCTTCTGATTTTAAGTTCTATGAAACTGAAATCTGATTCTGAACACATAATAGCAGCCAAACTAGAAAATGCATTATCTTGGCCATACTGCATCTATAGAGAAAGCCTTGGGATGCAAGGTTCAGCCATTGAAATGTTCAGTTTGGATTAAGAGATGTCCCTTCATAAAGAAAACCATGACACCTCTTCCCCCTCACTCCTACTCACCCCACTCCACTAAAATTCAAAATACTGTAATCTGAGGAAACCAAGGTCACTTTATTTGTGTCTTTTGTTCCTTTTTAGAAAACTTGAGGTCTTCAGCAATGCTATTCTGGTGCTGAGGTGCAGCAAAATTCTGTAAAACAGTGGTTTCTTCAGCATACAGATAATTTTTAAGTTTAGCAAAGACAGTTTCTCTGCTCATATTTAAATTTATGAACTCTGTTAATTCATCAGATTCACGTGGAATATTTAGTGTTTTGTACACTCTCTCCTACGCTCCTACACTCACACTTCAGACTTCAGAGAACACCTGATATTCCACAAACACAAGCACAATTAGAACCATAGAATCATTAAGGTTGGAACCTTATTTAATGTATTACACCAAGAAACTGAGACATTTAAGGACAACCGGACCACAGGGCTGCAGGGAGAACTGCAACCACATTATAAAATTCCTTTATAATAATTTCCCAACTCTATCAAGCACTACTGGGACATTAAATCAGAGCTGTTAGCTCCAGAGCTGACTGATTTACCGGATACCCTGCAGAGTACTTGTACCACACAGAGTACGAATATCCCATGCCAGAGGCATGCAATTAGCTTGCTTCAGCTCACGTGTGCTAGAGACACAGACAGGATTGAGACAGGGCTTGCTGAGCACAGGAGAGACATGACCTTGAGACAGCAGAGAGAGAGCTGAAAGAATGAGCAAAGAATGGAATAATTAGCAATAATTTAGGCTGCCCCTTTCCCTTCTTCTCCATGCAGGATAGCATGTAACATTTCACATGTGCTTCCCAATCCTTCCCACGTTGGGCCCATGAGCTTTATAAAGGTGAGCAATAAAAACTGGTACCATTGAATATCCATATCCTGTGCAGCGTTCTGTGAAGGGAGGTAAAGCATTTGCAATAATGGAAAATCAAAACAATACAATCTTGCCTCAGAGTATTTTTAAAATCATTTTACGGGTCCATTTGCAATGTTTCGTTGCATTAATAGTAGAAAACAAAAAAGGTACTTTTAAAATTATTTCCTATTGCTCTTCATGATTTTGCCACCAAAAACTTGCTGGTGACATCAGGAATATATTTCTGTTGCACACCTCCATCACCCAGCTCACAGCACTTTCTGGGGGGCCAGGTGTATCCAATTTGGAAGAAATTATTAAAATCTGTTCAGCTGGTTCTGCATCAAAGAACTCTGTAATTGTTTGGTTCTAGGGCTTTCTGCCATCTGAGGCTGAAATGGTAACCATCTGTTAAGAATTCCTCTACTGAGTAACTTTACTCATATTCTGCAGAACAACAGAAAAAAAAATCTTTAAAAACCAAACCCACTCTTAGTTATAGCTTAGTTCTGAATGAAGTTCTGAAACATGCATCTCTCACTGGCTCTTGTCAAGTCTCTGTGCTGGCTGACTGTACAGCAGAAAGGATAATTTACTTACCATGAAATATTACTGCTTTATGCTAATAATAACTCACAGGAAAGAAAAAAAGAAGCATTGTTTTGTTATTATTCATACATCAGCATAATGCCTACAAGGTGCTGAGAGCTCCACAGATTAAAGAGACCTCCTGCCATAGGGAGCAGAGGACTTGAAGAATGGTCTTCTCTTTAAAACAGTTTCTGTACAATGAATGTTCACGTTCTGCTAAGGTCGCTTTGTCATCTAAGATAAGGTTTAACTTAAACAACTTGTGCCATCTTAAAGTCAAGTGTCTAATCAAAACCTAGTCCTCTAGGTTTCTTCTGGAGGCAAAAACACATCCACCAAGGAATCCGCCTTAAGGTTCACATTCAAGCTGGAAGAGGTGGAAGTGCATCTCTGTCTATCCATCTATATGCTGCAGAAACCAAACTTTGATGGCCTATGGACCCTTTATTTGTGAATCAGATCTCTGTCCATAAACATCAGGGCTTCATTGCTCCAACTCTTCATGTATCTTCCCACCTCTACAAGTGGTGAGGCCGCATACAGCTCCTTAACAGAACTTCATTTTCAGACACTGACTTCCGCGACATTTATCAATGGTGAAGACTGATGAAGGAAAGATTACAGGATTAAAACCAGTATTACAACGTATATACATATAGGAACACTAATTCTATGGTCTCTAGATTGGGAAAAATGCATTTTGGGGGTTTTAATTTTGTAGTTGTCTTTTTATTGGTGCTTGGGGAATGGAAGGGAGGAGATAGTATCACCTTGTTGCCTAAAACATCTCCTGTCTTAAATGACAACCACATAAGACAACCCTTCCCCTTAAAGATCCTAAAGACTAAAGAACAATGTGAGTGGATGAATTTACAGTTGGACAACCGAGGAACAAGAAAGGGATGGATCAGTGAGTTAACTAAATCTTCAAAGGCTATCTAGAGCAAGGGTTGGAGTCAACTCTCAATTTGCAAATTCAGGTTTTTGTACTCACCACTGCAACATCTTCAGCTTTTCTGCAGGGCTTCTCTTTGCCAGCTCAATACACCACTGCCAATTCTGTCTTCTCACATCTGGAGAAGCCAGCACTCTGCCATCACGTCCCATGTGTCAGGCTCTTAACACGTGGCTTTATTCCCAGTTCTCCTAGCCCAAAATCTGCGGAAGAGACTAGAATTTTGGATTCTTGGAGAAAGTGATGGCTAAATAATCACATTTGAAATATTTCAGAGGGAGGGCAAAATGTTGGAACGCAAACCAGGAGATTGTGGTAGAGTGAAATAGAAGAGTTCTAACTTTTATTGCTCACCTTTATAAAGCTCATGGGCCTAACATGGAAAGGATCAGGAAAAACATGTAAAATGTTGCTTTTGAACTTACTAGACACATCAAATATTTTCACCCCTTCTCCCACAACTCCCTCTTACAAAAGGCTTAAGAACAAGTAAACTGTAGGTATGCTGTAATGACTGCCTGCCTTGCACTTTTGGAGCAGGAGTTGACTTCTTGTCCTCTGCTTGTACAGTGAAAAGCACAATAACGCCTTGACTGTGAGTTTGCCTCATTGATACCCTATCCTCTAATGCATTATTTGAAAGTCGTTTTTAAATTACATGTGTTGTAGATACATACAAAAATAGGAAAGTAGGGTCTTCAGTTTTCATCTGTCTTTTATCTATGCCTGAGTCATTACTGATCCCGTAGGAAGACCAGCTGACCATATACTAATGCGGGCCTTATTCCTAGGCCCAGCAATATAGTAACAGTTCATAGAAGGCATTTATAACCTGACATTTCTTACAACACCTTCACGTCATATCGTTGTACCAATGTTTCTTTATTCTCCCTGGTGAAGACAAGCTATAAAATGGAGATTTCTACCATATCAGTCTCTGAGCCATCATTAATTTCAGCCAGAGCCTTGGTCAAATGCCAAGCCATTCTCACTCCTCCCCTTCCACTGCAAGCAACAGGGCACTCAAAGGAATGGAGCACCCAAGAGCTAGGAGGCACTCACAGCGGGGATGGCACCTGGGGCGGCAGGATGCATACCCTGTGGTTGCCAGTAAGATGATAATCTTTTCCTAGAGGCATAATGCTGGACTCTCATGCAGAACAGTGTTCGTCTATCACTAGAGGGACAGACAGACAGCCATGAGCATGTGTTTTCAATCAATGCATTTTATGACATTTGGAAAGTGCATTTTACTGGGGATTGGGGAACGACTTTATCCTAAAGCTCCTCTTCTCAATAGAGCTTTCCTTACTAGCAATGTCCAGTCTGCAATTCCTTCACAGAGCCCTCTGAACAGTCTTTTCTATCCTGCCATCACTTCAGGATTCCCAGGAGTCACTGCCCAACCCAAGCAGACCCCTCTCAGACAGCCCCCCGAGCTGTGGTCAGCCCCAGGGTTGGACACCCCCCAGCACAGCCTGCAGTCATCCCACCTGGGGAGCAGCGTCCTCTGGGGACTGCAAACTGAGCCACCTACTTCTCTATTAATTCATTAATGTGCTTTACTGGCTCTCAGATCGTTGTGGTAACAGAATTACTGTGACCATGAATGCTGTTTTATAGCAAAAAATAAAACTGGAGCTAAATTGAGTGTGACAGTGACCATAGAGAAGAATAATATTGCTAATGGAGCTCTTGCACTGCTCAAATTCCACAGACAACGCTGGGGTTGTAAAACAAGACTCCGTCTGATTTTATACGTGGCAACAGCATCAAAACTGACAGAAACAAGGGCTGCGAGATAGAAACATACCAAAACCATGCTTGTGTCAGAAGAGTTTTGACTAATGACCAGAGCACAGGAGGTCTGAAGCAATCCATTCCGTGCTGAGGTTAGTAGCAGCATTGTCACGGAGCCAACGATGCTTTTCTCAGCTCCATTTTGTCCTAGTGAGGGAGCTGCCTCGTTTCTTTGTTATTGTCAAATTGAGGAGACTCAATACCAAAAGACACTTCTTTATAGAGCAGTATTATCAAAACACGGAATGGTTGTCCCTGCACGATCACGCTCAGCCCTGCCACTTGCAGAGCACGACACAAGGGACAAGGGACCCCGGCGTGCAAGGAGCCATCCCTAGCAGGTGGCAGAGCGCAGAACGCCGGCGTGACTTGTGAGAAGGAGTCTCCCCCAGCAATATGGCTGGCAAGGAACCAAGGAGCTGTCAGAGGTGTTTGCAGTTAGTTAACAGAAGTCACGTTAGTATCCGGGTTCGAATGAAGCCCATTGCGATATGGAGATCTCCATTACGGAAATTTAAAACAACAATTCAGGTTCAAATCAAAGACCTGAGGTACTGGAAGATGGAAATGAGAGAAGCAAGGACTGAGATTTGGTCTAATGTACAATGTGCCATGCAAATACCTTCTTCATGTAATCACTTTTCAGAATTCAGAGAATACTGTGAACTTGCAATGACAATTGCCAGGATAATAACCAGGCAGTGCTTTACATAGAACATGGAATAAATTCTCCTTTCTTTTCAACAAAGATTTAAGTAGAAAAAAAATACATCCAGCAGGAGAACTTGTCAAAGTTCAAACAAGTAGATAACAAATAGAGAAATTAAAATATTATTTCCCAGTTACTAATATTGAGCTGTCAATATCCTCATAAAAAAAAAAAAAAAAAAAAAAAGATAAATTTCAACTTTAACAACATCCACTCATCCACAAACTGTCTTGGCACTGATAGTGTCTTTTTTGGGAAGAGCAATAATATCAAAGATCAAACTTGGAAGTATTTACAAAATTCGGCTAGCGAAAATATCTTAGAGCCTGAAATCCAAAGGGGGAAAAAAAAAAAAAAAACTGAGAGAATTAAATGTAGTAATCATGGTTGTGCATGCATAAGCTCATGTAGAAAGTCTAACGCAGAACACTTGTACACTTCTCTAGATTGTTTAGCTGACACGAAAACTTTCCCAAGGGAGCCTTCCAACCCTTAGAAAGCATCCACACCCTTCAGAAAAATCCCCCTCAGAATAAAGTCAGATTCAAGGAGAAATCTTGTAAAATAGTGTGCCATGCACTGGTGTAACTCATCACGCACACATACCCATCGGGAACAAGTGGAGGCATAAGTGAAGCTGGCTGTATAATTGAGTTTTTCCAGGTTTTTTCCTTGCTTGCTTGCATACTCACTTTTATTCAAACTATGG
Organism: Pterocles gutturalis; assembly: GCF_000699245.1. NCBI lineage: Eukaryota > Metazoa > Chordata > Aves > Pterocliformes > Pteroclidae > Pterocles > Pterocles gutturalis. Next base: position 122,174 of record NW_010126343.1, read on the forward strand.
AAAGAGTAAATTGGAAGGAAGTGAGAATTCTGATAAACTCCTCTCAGGAAGACATAAAATTAATTTTTTATTGTTTTACTTTGACTTCCTATTGATTTTTTTTCCCCTCCTTCTGCAACTGAGCAGGCTGCTGCCCTCTGGACACAGCAGAAAGCCATCCATCTGCCTTAGAAATGCTTCCACCAATGTCCTTCCAAGAAGCGCTTCAGGAACCAGTACCACATTTGTGAAAGGGGTGGAGGGGCTGCTTCAGAGCATGGTTCCACAAAAAGCCTGAGAAAGCATTTTGTTTTCTCTAGTGGACCAGGGCAGCGGCTGGTGCCCACATGTACCAGGACAGAGCATGCCCCTCTGTCTGCTGAGATTGAAAGAGAGCTCCCAACACAGGCATAACATCTACCTTTGAAAGAGTCTGATAGTGTTAGAAGCCAACTGCAGGCTCAAAATCACTGAAGACAAGTTCGTCTAAGGGCAAACTTTGGCCCTAAAATTGCATCCCATGAAGGAAGTGCTATCGGGAGCACTTAAGAAGTCAACATCTGCCAACAAATACACATTTATTTTCTGTTGGAATTATAGGGGGGGAGTGATCTATTAGGCACCGTTTTGGAATGACAACCACTGTACCAATGTGAAAGTTTTAGAACACCCAAGAGGTCTTTCAAAAACCAAATCCGATGCCCTTTTTGTCATCAGAGCAAATATATGGCACACAGAGGAAAAACCAGGACACATGAGAAACTGTGTGATTAGAGGAATTCTGCTCAGACCACAGTCACTGGGAAAGGTTGCATAAACATGAAGAAAACAAGATTGCATAACAATTTCAGTTTTATGGAATTACGCTTTCAGAGTGTTTATAATTAAAATTCTAAAGCAGTGGAAAATTGCAAGTTTCCACCTTAGAGGAGTTGTAGTTGAAGTTCAAATCATATGAAGAATTATGATGTATCTTAGAGGCGTTTTAGAGTTGTGTATTACCACGGAACAGCCCCATAGCTCTACGAGTGAGTATTAGTAACATTCAATCAGGAGGTGGAGTCCTGTCATGAACAAACAACTGCTTCTCTGATTTGGGTAGCTTGATGAATGGTTAGGTTGACGAAGGCCTTGCTTTCACCAAGTCACAAATCCAAACGCAGACTACGGTGACTGTGAAGAATGGCCTACTGTACAATCTTGGTCTCATGGCTTCATGAAGGTGTATTGTCACTGAAAGCTGCTGATGAACAAGTATGATTTTAAAATGTCCAGAAACACAGATTTTCTACAAGCTTCGAGAACTTCCCATTATTGCTTTTCTTTTAACCTATTACTTCTGCATATCACGTTACATTATCATATTGCTGTTATACAGAAATATTCAAATTTTCCTATTACTCACTCATAAATATTGACATTTTAGTTAAAAATGAATTTGCTTACTATTGACTTGTATCCATTTGATTTTTTAATAACTTTTACACTACAGCCATTCACTCATGAAATAGAGCTCTTCTTATGGAATGCTAAAAAAGTGTTCAATCACCATGTCATTTTCTCCTTGATAAACAATCTATTTTTCAGTCTCTCAGTATAAACTATAATTTTACAAACAATGAATTACTCTCTGAATTGTTTTTGGAACCTCATGCAATATTTCAATATCTTTCTTAAATTATGTATACTAAATCCGAACATCTATGAGGAGTGCAGAAGCATGAAATATGAAGCTGTACATCATGGACCTACTACTTCTTAATATTTAGCTTTGTATATAAAAAAATAAAGATTGCATTAACAGCTTTAGTCAAAGAAAAGCTTCAAGACTTTACAGTGAACTGAATATGCTCATCCACCATGACCAAGTCAATTTAGTCTTTGCTCCTCCAAAAAGTCGTCACTATTGTAACCATGACCTACTTTTGTGGTTCCATGACCTACTTTTGTGGTTCCTGTGAGTATGTATTTCCCCTTTGGCCATTAAATAGAGTTGTATACTATAGGCTGGCTCTCATCCACAAGGTGATAGACATCACTCCAGTCAGTTACTTTATCTCTCACCTAAGCCTGGAACCGTATGTAACTAAAATCAGCAATGACTTTATGCTTATTGCAAGTCATTTACGGTAATTTTTAAAAGCCTGGGACCAAGAACCATTCCAGCAAAATGCATTTTAATCCAAGCTCCCCTTTTATGTCAGTAATAAATCCCAGTTTACATCCACATTCAGTCAGGGTTTAATCCATTTAAAACAGATCATTTCTATAACTCTAGTTTCCTAAATGAAACCACAATGGTCTAATAATTAAAATATTTAACAGAACATTCAATATGTTATGTCATTAATATTCTGTTTATTGACCAAAGTGATTATATAATGTTAATATAAACAGAACCGCAAGCCCATGCTGACTATTGTTAATTTTGCTGACCCTCTCCTTAATTCTTTATTAATTGATTACCTACCATACCATCATTTATCAAAATTTTGATGACAGGCCTATGAATTATTAATATTTTTCCATAGCCCAGTTTTGGCTGGACATTAGCTTAGTTTGGATTTTTCTCAGTGTCCCCTGGTTTACTGAAAATAAATATGAATAAATCAGACAGGTCCCAAGAAGCCATATCTTTTAAATCTCTTGCATGCGATTATTTGGACAAGTAATTTAAAAATGCCTTAAATTTTGTAATTACCTTATGACATCTTGCTAAGATTCTAGTGGAAAAGAAAGTACACGTGTACCCTTACATGATACAATCCAATTCTTTTATCCTAAAGATAAATAATAATTTAATTAACACTTTCAAATTTTCTGCATTATTTTTGAATAAAATATCAGTATTCTAATTTCCCTTGTTTCTAACAGACGGTATTAAAATGCCTTTGAGTTCTTTACTTTGCTTGGCTAGTACTTTTCCTTTCACTTTTCATTTCAATAGTATCTTGACGTTTCATTCCAGGTATATGCTTCACAAAAGAATCATTGTCTCTAAGCCCTGACTCTTCATTTATAGCCATTGTTATCAAATTCAACTTAGAGAATTCCATGTCCTGTTACGCTTTTGAGTTGGATTTTTTTAATCAGCCTAGACTCTTTTTTCCAGGTTGTGGTTTCTAAGGGATTCAGTAAAGTTTTCTTTTCATTTTCAGATATGAATAATGTTTTTCTGTTTAAATTTCATTTTGGATTACTTGATTTATAGTCAATTTCAGCTTTGAGAAGCTGAAGTCCCTTAAGGCGTTATATATTTATTTATATGAGGTCATTTGCTTTAATTCATTTGCAATCTTTATAATCTAAGTATCCAGCAAATTTTGACTTTGGAATTAATTCTTTCCCATCTGACAATACAGGAAGAAATAGAATTTCCCATATTTACTGCAACTCATTCATTTAATAAAAGTCATCTATAATTTCAAAAAATTTTGATGTTTAAACATAGTCAAGAAGACAGCACAAGCAGCTGCTCAGGTTGAATTCCACCATTATAATGAACATTTTACCTTCAGTCTGTAGTTCTGTCTTCACGTGTAATTTGCCGATTATCCTACCTGCCACCTAAGTGGCCATATTCAGTAGTATCTGATGAAAAACTCATCCTGAGCGGTCAGTGAAAGGAAAGAAATAGACAAGGTATCTTTCCTTTTCCCCGAACAGATTGGAGCTCATGATTTTCAATATTTCAGTCATACAAAGCTTCTGAAAAGATCTGAATAATATAAGACAAATGCCACCCTTGCCTTTTGCTGTTGGCACAACACTGTTCTGCCTTATGCATCAATTCCTTCCCTCCGGAAAGGGAGATGCTGTTTGTGCTGAGCTGGGAATGGATTCAGACGACAAAAACTCCATCAAACTGAGGGTGAGTTCAAGCACACAAGTCTCAGGATTCAGATTACTTTTTCTCATCCACCCAAAATTACACAGTAACCCCTTTGGGGCTATCCCATGGGGTTTCTTAAACAGGACCATGAAATCCTCTGCCCTGGGGAGCATGTCTGAGCTGGGCTTTAGGTTCACTTCGGGCTCAGGTAGTTTGAATTCACTTTGCTGAACAGCAAGGTGTCAGGCTAGAAATTCTCCAACTTCAGTTTTAAGGCTGGGACAGTCCCACTTAAAGCCAGAAATATGATATTTGAGAAGCCAAAGAATGACTTCAGAAGATCTTGACTCTACGTTGATGAAGGACCAATGCTGATTTTGTTCCTTTAGACAGTGGAATAAGACCAGCACAGAAGAGCACACTGGAGCGTCCCTGGTGCCTCAGTTTACTCAAAAAGGAATAGGGAAATCTGTGACTGATGCGGGCTTACGATGCTATAGGTGACAGTATCACACCTCTCTACGGCTGGTGGCTAATTCCACAGATACACAACGAATTACGCTGAAACTCTTTTTTTTTTTCCTGCTGTAGCTATTCCCATTGATACATTACCCACTGTTTTATTCTGAAGCCCCTGTCTGATCACTGCTCCCAAAGGGAAATTTTGCAGAAGCCACATGCACGTGGGCCCGCTGGGTGGCACGGCTGTGGTGTCACGCTGTTGCCCACTCGGCTGTAGAGCACAGCCCTGCGCTAGAGAGGGTTTAGACAGTGGGGTCTGAGACAAAGAGGCCAAATTTTTGTCCCTTGAATGGGTTCATGTGAAGATGCCAAAAGAAGGGTAAGAGATGTGGATAAGGCTGAAGGACAACACCCCAACCTTCCCACCATGGAAGGCAGCGTGACTGTCGAAGCATGACCCTCGCATGCAAACGCAGCACTGTCAGACAAATCTAAACCACAGAGGTGTTCCTCCAGCCTGGGCCTCCCACCGAGCCTCTCCATCTGCATGTGTCTCAGATCCATCTGCGTTTGTCTCCAACATGCTCCCATGGCCACAAGCAGGACGGCAACGCACATCTCCCTCCCACTCTCTGCTCCCTGTAAGACACGGAGGAATGACATAACGGGGTGCTAGAACCTCCGGCACAGCTGGGGAAGCATTCCTTCAGAGCAGGGAAGACAACATCGCACATACTCCAAGGATGCAGCCCTTGGAATAATTCAACTGCGTGTTATACTTCCCTTCACCCTGAGTGACTCCTGAACTCAAGCACGTTAGGAGACGACGGCACAAACACCTCTGGGGCAAACAAACACCCGCGTAAAGGCATACTTACAACGTCCCTTTCCCCAAATACAGCTTTGGATGGAATCTGAGATAAGAAATTCTAAAGGAAAAAAATGTCAAAGAAAAAAATCTCTATTCTAATAAATGAAATCGTGTTGAAAGATCTTTTCCTTGGTATTCAAAAGCTCAGCTTGTGACACCTAAAATCAGACTGCAGCTGCTCTTGGACATTAAGCCATTGGTAAAAACCCGTGTTTCTAAAGGAATGGACTACATGCAATGATAGAAAAAAGAAACATAAATAAATGAATACTGAAAACGTTAGCCTGACCACAGCATAGTGAAGCTACGTATATATTAACAAAGAGAGAACATTACTGGTAATAAAACAATAAGACCAAAATTTCTCTGATAAAAAGGCTTTGAGAATGAGAGGAACCCACATCACAGAGACTATGTAAGATTCATTGCTGTATTTTGTAAACATTGCAAATGAAAGATAAGGCGTGAGGCTGATTAGAGCTATACGGAGCTTTTATTTATAACTTTTCACACAATGTATACTGTGTTGCATTTTTTTTGCCCGTTAAAATGTGGGCTCACAATTTGCCATCTCAAGCTATTCCCACTGAATTCAGCCTACTAAGAAATGCAAACACTGGCACATACAGGGTGATTAAGTACAGATGTGATTATTTGACAAATAATCATAACAAATAATTGTCACTTCCTTGTTTAGAAACCACTAATTTGAAACATGTGTGTGCTGCCCTAACCTCGCTAGTGCACCCTCCTCTAATGCGGGGAGAGAAGAGGGAGAGAGGTTCAAGCTGTTATCTTTTCTACAGGAAAACTAACCTTTTGTTCTCTGATTCTAACTTTTTGCTTCCCAGAGTGACTTTGCTCAGAAGCATGTTTCACACTGGCTTCTGTTTTGCAACACTTCTCATACAGAGCCACTTTAGGAGAGTGGGGTGGGGGGACAGAGGCACAAGACGTGCCGTGTTGTGACACCATTTCTGCCAGACAGACCAGTGGCAGTCATTTAAAGTATTAGAGTGCTGTACTCTTCCAGACATGAGGAATACAAGGATATCTTCTCAGTCAGAAGAACCTTAAGGAACCATTAAGGCAATGGCTAAACTGAGAAATATTTAACGAGTGAGAACGTGGGTGCCTCATCTCAGACTTTGGACCAAAGACCAGCAATAACCAGACGTTGGACTGGGCACACAAGAAGCTCGCCCAGGACAGACCGGGGGCTCTCTGTCCATATTGTTGGAGAATGATCACCTTGAGGTTAGAACACGGTTGTAGAAGGCAAGCGGCCATAAAAACTTGTAGCCACAAGAGATTTCAAGCAACACACACAAGAAGAAACGAAACATTTCAGAGAGAGCGAGCCCTCAATGGCCTTCTCACTTGGCACATGAGACACCCCTAAGTCATCGGTTTGTTCATGAACCAGACATGAAGTCCTATTGGCATTTAATAACATGTCATGTCTTTGTAAGAGACGGGTGAAACTTGATTGTTTAAATAGCGGAAATTAAGGATTTTAATTTGCCCATTTAAATCCATAAAATCAAAGGTAATTTCACTTCAGTTAATGATGCTGTACCAAGGATAAACAAGGAGTGTCAGCAGTAATGATTAAACGGTATATTCCAAAGGCTGCACATGTCATGTACCAGTGTTTACTTTGAAGTATGTTGTTTATCTTTACTGAAAAATGTTCAACTCAGTCTTCAAACAATTTAGTTTAGGTTCTCAATCAAGTGCTGGTGTGGAGTCTTTAGGAAAGAAAGAGCAAGACTCTTAGTGAGTGTTTATGTAAAAAAGCCCTGTTTACATTTCAGCTTCCCCTCGGAATCTGTAGTGCAATGTTTATAGAAAGCAGCCAATGAAGTTGTATAGTTTGATTATCATGAACTATACCGTTTTAATTAATTATTACAACTTTTTCTTGTATGACCATTGTAAAAAATGGAGATAAAGGACATCTTCTATAATCACAGGTTGTGAACTTCTTTAATTTTCTCTCTTTTTTTGTAGACACATCCTACAGTACACTAGAAATCCTAGTTTTGACAAGCCATTAAGTTTGAAATCCATATGTATTGCATTTTTCTTACCTAAGATCATGTTTAACCATCTAGTTGAAACAAAGCAACTTCACAGGCCTTCTCAGCCTTATGCTTTCTAGAAAGGATGTTGGGAGGACATCATATAGGAAGAATTCTGCTTTCTGGGCAAAAGAAAGGTGTCCAGGAGGCACACAGCGTTCACCGCGGTAGCCACACAGCACTCCTCTCGGGCAGTGAAGCGATGTGACGCTTTGCTCTGCCACTTCCTACCCTCCACAGGCAGCTGATATTTCTGAGGACACTGCCAAGAGGTACATCTTCTTTCTACATCTTCTTGGTGATACCGGTGCTGTTCTCCACGCAGAGCCCCTGGCTATGGCGGTGATGCAGGATGGGTGCACCCCACCTCCACGGTCCCCAGCACACCAGAGATTCCTCCCTGCCCACATCGCCAGGTTGTTTTCAAAGGAAACCAGGAAGATGATAACCACACAGATCTCATCTTGGAGCTGAGAGAAGACAAAGGAGATCCTGGTAACAAAGCAACCAGAACTGGGGAGTGAGATGTGAACCACATCCTCCTGCTCTGCAAGGACACGACATGTTCTCTGGGTGCAGACAAGCATCTTCGTGCATCTGCATCTACCTAGAGCAATGGAGCATGCAGATAATACGCTGTCCAACATGAATTAACACTTGAGAATACTCTTCTCAGCTATGATTTAGAAAAATATAAATTCAACTGGTCCCTCAAGGCAGCTTTAAAGAGCAAAACCCACCGAAGGTGAGGGAAATATACTCTTCTAAGAAAAATCCTCAGTCCTGCTTCTAAATTTCTGTGATGACCAAAATCTTTCATGGCTACACTCTCAATGTTAGTGTCATAATTAAGTCCTCCAGACAGTATGCACAGCTAATCTCCTATCTCTGGAAATAGCAGAGAGAGAAATCCCAGCACATGACCACGTATAAACCCACAGCACCACAGAAACGCTCACCTTGGGAGGGACTGGGGATAATACCGCAGTCTCTTCTCTCCTACAACATGCCACTGCATGGGCACTGTCCTCTTCCTGCCCTCTTCACACACCACCCCCCAGCCTTTTTCTCTCCCAGGACCAGGAGTAAGCCCCAGTTACCTCACCTGCTACTGCCCAACCTCTCCTCCTTTCTCTCCTCCATCCTTTTTATCAAAGAGAGAAAAAGACTGAACACAACCCTCTGCTTCAGAGTGATTAACACAAATCACCGGCAGAAACAGCTTGTTCTTCTCTACTAATAGGGACGCTTCCCAGATCAAGAGCCCTCAACCACCATCCCTGACAAAACAGACTCCGGAGATTCCCAAACAGAATTGCTCTGCACAACCAGGCACCTTCCTAACCCTTCAGCTTCAGAACCCCCTATGTCTTGTACTTTCTTTGGGTTTGGTTTGTTGGTATTTCCTCTTGTACAGTCTAATAAACTTTGTTTTAGTGTTTGGCATGAATATTCCAGACTATTTACCATGGGAATTAGAAATCCAAGGTCTATGTACTCAGATATCTGAGCTACTTGTGACTATTTTACAGTGACACGAGCCAGATAACACCTTTGTAACCCTGGGTCCATTTACTCCATCAAAATTAACACCACAGTGTTTGTTTCCATAACAATTTTAATTGTTTTTAAATGGGCCATTTAAATGCTTCCATTTAAAGGAGATATTTTGGCCACACTTTATTCTACAGAGATAATTTCACTTTGTGAATAAAGTAGATTATGTTTCCCTAGAGAAATTTCCTATGGAAAAAGATTTATACATTTAAAGCTAAACCTGTGATTTTATGGATTAGTCCCTATACAATCACAAAGAATTAGACTTGATATCAGGAGAACTAGTTCAACATAATTTGATTCAATTAGGAAGAAAAGGGACAAAAAACAACCCTGTACTAAGTCAGAAGAAGGAAAGCACTGTTGATGTGACATGTCTGTCTTCCCCAGCTCCCCTTAGTGTCTGATATCAGCATACTGAGACTTTAGTTATTTCTGTGTGTGGCTGGGGTCAGAGAAATAAATTATCTTCTCCTGTGTCCTGACACAACTTCAGAGAAAATTTCCAGTACTGAGGACAACTTCTCCTTGGCCCATGAAAGACAAGAACCAGTGGAAGCAGAGAGTAGTTCACTGATATAGTGAGAAACGACAGAAAATAAATTAAAAAAAGGATAAATTTACTTTTTTTGGTCTACCTTCTTAGGAGAAAAAAAAAATGTGTAAACTTTATAGTGCCAACAAGAAAAGTGGAACCATTTAATTTGTGCACATATCCTTGACTATGCCACTGGGAAGAACTATCTTAGGGGTGCATGGCAAAAGGGCACCAGGAAACCACAGCAGATTCAGTGGAAAGCTGAAATTCAGGAAATTTTCACAGTTCAAGTTGTCTTTTTCCTGCCTCCTTCAATGCAGCTACAGGTTGGCCTCAGAGAACAAAGCAAACTACAATACATCACCACTGCAAAGAAAAAAAAAAAAAAAAAACTAAAAACCCAAAAAAACCTACCCAAAACACCATCAATCACGCTGAAGGCTCCATGTATGTGGTTGCCTCGTTATAAACTCTTAGCACCTTACCTTTCAGCAGCTCCCTCACAGCAAGTCCCCTGTGTGCAAATTGTTTCGTGAAAGCTCAGATGCAATTTTTTGCATTCCTTTAGACTGGGGCTCACTCTACAAGTGAAAGAGCTAATTTGCACATCCTCTTACAAGTCAGAAGCAATAGGCCTGCAGAAATGTATTCACCTTCGCTCATCCATGGAATGAGAAAAAGGATACTGCAGCGAGGTGTAACAGAACCCTGGCATACAGGGCAGCTAGGCTGGCACTTCCTCCAGCAAAGGTTTTTGCAAATTCCTTTAGAAACTACCAGAAATAATTTGTGTAAGCACGTCTTTTACACATTAAGAAATCATCGTGGTGCCTTTCACACACTTAAATAAAAAAACTTATTGTGGTTTATCCCTGAAAAATTGATTTTTAGAAATACTTTGGTTTATCTCATTTATACAAAACCATTTCAATGTTTCAAGACTGCATATTTGAGTTATTTCCGGATTTAATGATTTTTCTCTGTTCATTTATGAATTGGTCAGTGATCTCCATTTCTGTGCTGCATTAGTTACATCAAAATCCTTGCTGTGTGACTTCAGGAGAGTCACTCTGATTAGTAGCAGATGAGTAACAGTTGAGTAACAGTCAACTAAGACTCCTCACCAACTGTGTCCCAAATCCTACTGAAATAAAGATATCTTCATGTTTACTTATTCTCTTTAGCTCTAAGGATATTTTCCACCATAATAGAGAGAAATTACATTGATTTAAAAATCTCAGAGGTTGAGTTAAGAGATATTTGGATGAAAGTACTGAAAGGTGGGTGGAAAAATATTGAAAACTCTATTTAGCATACAGGTAATTATGATTTATCATCAAAACATTCTCCCAAAAAACTTCTCCCAAGTAACAAGTGATAGGACTAGAGAAAACAGCTTCAAGTTGTGCCAGGGGAGGTTTAGATTGGATATTAGGAAAAATTTCTTAATCAAAACAGTTTTCAGGCATTGGAACAGGCTGCCCAGGGAAGCGGTGAGTCACCACCCCTGGAGGGGTTTAAAAGACAGGCAGATGTGGTGCTTAGGGACATAGTTGAATGGTGGACTTACCAGTGTTAGGTTTACAGTTGGACTTGATGATCTTAAAGGTCTTTTCCAACCTAATGAAAGATCCTATGAATCTACCGCGGTGGAAGAAATTTGGTCCAAATTTTTTGGTTCTATATTCCTTACCTGCAAGATGAATGTTGCTGACTTTCTATTGTTTACTGCGCTGTGATCTATGATAGAAAAGCAGTAGGGTACAGTATAAATGCTATGAAATGTTGTGTATGGAATTAGAATTTCCCTTCTCAAGGTCACTCATTACTGTTTGCTACGACTCTTCATTAGCTGTCTTGAGGGAAAGGTTACTCTGTCCTTTCAGGTCCTCCGTGGATAGTTTTGAAAGCAGAAGAATAATGATCAAAACGACAAATAACAGAGCAAATAATATACTGTGACCAATGAATACTCTTTCTCTTTGACAAATACACTTGCTTGCATGTGAATATGGGTATTGATACAAACAGAAACCATTTATCAAAGTCTTGTGTGTAAAGAAACCAACTGTTTATTGGAAGAGTTAACTCTGTCGCAGCCAAAACTAGGACAACAGGTTGCAAAACTGGTGAAACAAACAGCTATTTAGGATTCCACCCATGCCCACAGACCACACTCAGGGTTCAGCCAGCTCCACCATAGGATGTGCAGCAGGGCCAAGTCCACCACTGATGCAGGCACTATGCAGCCGATTACATTAGCTAGACACAGGTAAAGGTCACTGAAATTCATCATCTCGTTAGGATGATTAGGGGCTGAGCTATATTTTCTCCCACTAACCTGCTATTTTAGTCAAAGACCTCATGCACTCACAAACCTGTCAGTTCATGGAAGTGCAGCATTCTTTTCATCACGTATTACAGTGCTAAGGTCAGTTCTGGTTCACTAAGGCAGAGGAAAATCTATCATTTCCATATCTAAGAGTCACAGTGTCATTTTTGGCTCCCTTTTTCTGATGTCTTCAGCCTTCTGTAAGATTCTTATTCTTATTTCTCTTATCAGCTCTTGCTTAGCTCATGTTTCTCTTGGTATGAGATGCTCTTCACTCTGTCATTACCTCCACTGTCCTCCCCCAGAATAGCCATTCCTGGGCAGCTTTTCATCTCTCTGTCTCTCCTTAACTTGAGCTGTTGGTAATTTATAAATGTGATAGCTGCTTTCAGCAGAACTGAACTACTGGACACAGCACAACATGTGTTGGGGGACATCTACAGGCTGATTCCTGCCAAGGAAAGTTAATGAAGATGTACTGTTAGGCAAATGAAGGACATCTCCATCACACCTAGGTTCTAGTCCTTTTTTCTTTGAATCAGTCAATCCTGAATAATTATATCCCCACTTCAAAAAGAAAGATAATAAATCCTTGATTCCACACGACATCTATGCAATTACCAGAAACTGCTTATCACCATCAAAATAGCTAGAGGGCAATTATTTCATCTCAGAGCATTAAACATCATTTGGATGTCATTTGGCAAAGCAAAAAAAAAAATATTGTAAATACTCTCACCTGCAAAGCAATGTTTTATATACAGCACTCTGATATCTCATCTGTGAGGTAAGCAAGAGGTAAGTTTATTACAAGGTAGTTGATATAGCTGTTCGTTTTTTTTTTTTCCTTTTTACTGGCTACAAAAAGCCAAACTAGTGAAAGAAAAGGTCTATTTAAAAGGGCAAGAATGTAGGTAAATCTAGCTGATAATTCAGTTTCCCACACATAAAATTAATACATTTCTTCTTAGCCTATGAGGATGTCACTGAGGCAGTAAGAATCAGATCTTCAAAGAAATGCAGAAATCCAGCTCCTAGGGAACCTAGAGACACTGAGAAAAAGAGTAGGTAGGATTAGCCTATAAGAAGATAGCTATTGAAATATATACAGGGTATCATATTTAGCTTTTATGAAAATTTATATAACTAATATGAAAATATTCCATGGAACACAGTTACAGACAAACTTGGAAGACTTCCACCTGGAAAAGTCCTGTGGTTTCCATATTTCCTCAGTGGCAGTAATCACCCAACCACCAGGGTGGTCTGCCCCATCTATAGCATAACTTTGCTGAAGGTGTGTCCAGCTGGCATCACAAAGTGTCCAGCTTACGTGTTCAACAGTTCCCAGACTCTTTGGTCACACGTCACTTCAGCCATGGCTGCTGAGAGCTCCCTCCATTGGGAGAGCAGACAACACAATTTCCTAGTTCAAGATGCTCAGACAAGCCTTCCTAGGAGTAGAGCACCTAACAAGCCTCAGTCCTACATAAAACAGGGGAAAATGAAGCAACATCCACTTCCACAAAAACTGCACTTGATCTGTGGCTCCTGGTATTTTCTGCTTAACTTTCTACTTTACACTTAACAGCCAAGAACATATTTATAAGGTAAAGGCTGTCTTATAATTAAATTCTCAGTAAAAGCCTAGTTTGTTGGCTTCTCAGTGGACAGGAGGAATCCAAACCAGATATTATCCTGAAGACTGGTAATCAAGAGCCAAAAGTAAATTTGCATTTATAGCACCAAGCAGATCAGTTCTATTCTCTCCTCTGACAGCTTGCACCCAGATTTCAGCAGCAGCTTCACGAGTGCCAAGTAACTAGCGCAGACAAGGTTTATGTGCTTTCAACAGATGTTCATGACTGTGCTCCTAGTGCTTATGCAGCTGAGCTATTGCCAGCATCTCATTACACATTTTCCAGCATAGATAATATTTTCCAGACCATTGATTTCTTTTTCTTCACATGTCCCAATGTATTCAAGTGGCTCCATGCAGGTGAAAGAGTTTTCCCACATGAGCCTGAAGGACGTGGGTTTGAGGTGGGATACGGGCATCTCCTTCCTGGACTGTATTTGTTGAAATCACTGACTAACGCCAAGGTCATTTCCCTTTATTCCATCTTTACAAAGACTGAACACTGCTGAAAAGTGACCAAAGGGACACCGAGCTGGTCACTACTGGAGGAGGGGAGAGGAAATTTTGGGGAGAAGCCCTTAGTAGACTCTGATAGTCTACTAAGACTTCTGCAACAGAAGGTTTGTGAACCACACCAGGGTTTCTTTAGGCTCTGCTAAAAAGACAAGAGCATATTCCCATATGAATCTATCCTAAGATTGAAAGGAAAATATGAGAAGTACAAATTAATTTCCAGTTTGTAGTTAAAGACTCTAGTCAACTAGGTTAAGGTGCTCTATTGTGCAATTTTCCCAGAAACACTACAGAACTTTTTTTAACAGTACTATTGTTTAACGTGGTACTATTACTTAATGTGAAGCTCAGCATAGAGCTTTCCAACCATAACTTTGCTGTTTATTCACTTTCTTCTTGTAATTATTCACCTTCCTCTCTATAATACTTTAAGAATCTCAATTTGCATTCCTAACCGTTCTTGTTGAAATACAACTGACGTCTGTGAATGACAAAAAGATCAAAGACATTTTCCTTGTGTCTGGAGTGAAAGGTGAGCCCAGCAGTGTGTTGGTGATATTCCTAGTTACTCCAAAAGTATAATTCACAGTCTCAGATCAAACTTCAGAAAGTTGTTTCAGTAATGAAATTTAACCCATATTTTTGAATGTATTCTTCCCTAACGAGCCTGTGCTAGACAGATTACAACACCATAATTAAAGTGTGGGTCAGTTTTTAATATAACAATACTTTCTATGTCAAAAATATTCACCTGTGCTACATGCTCACATTACAGCTACATAAATAATAAAGCCATTGCGCACTCTCAAGGTCTTCAGTCAGCATACAATTCCTCTGAAGTTACTGGAAAATTGTTAACTTACAGATGTAAAGCTCTCAATTGCTAAATGAAGCCATACTCATTATTTATTTGGCTGGGAAACTAGAAAGTGACAACTCTCTACAAGTCATATAGCAACATAAGAGGAGCAAAGCAGGAAGAGTGCCAATACGAGAATGATGATGCCATTTCTGAGCAGCTGGATTCCCTGGCAACTGGTGACAATGTCAGAAGGACTATTCACAAGCTGGGAGATGCTCTGCCTTTATATTCACGAATCAAAATATTTTTAAAGGTAGATTTATTTCTCCAAATCTTCCAATACAATATTCATGAAAAAAAAATTGTCTTTTATGTGCTTGTAAATACTCTGCTACCTTGAGGACATCATACAACATGATGCAGTCTGCTGTGGTTCAGAAATTCAGAACAAGGAATCATTGTATATTATATTTCAATGTGAACTTTTCAGCAGCCATTAATTACAGTTTCCTAATAACACACACACTGCAGCTCTCAGAGGATCACTTGTCTTCTGGATATCATAACGTTAAACTAGATGGGAGACCAGCTTGCCAAATGCTCTGTCAAATCACAATATGCAACTATGGAAAGGGTAAGTGAAAAAAAGTCCTTGTCTAACAGGACACCATTGTAGGTTCAGTCAAGTGCTAGCTAAAGTCAGCTCTGCTTCTGTTAGTTTTGCAGCACCACAGGGAAAGTATCTATCAAGCCACCAAGCAACAGCATCTCTTGGAATAGCTCAAAGCAGGCACTACGAGCAGAATAGGTTAAAGATCACAGCAGCAAGTTATCTGCAGTCAAATGACTGGCATTCTCTAACAGCATCTGCAATAGGTGCTCGTACACATCCTTCTGTAGCACAGGTCATCCAAGCCTTGGAGTAAACCCTTGAATCATAGAATCATTGAGTCATGAAGGTTGGAAAAGACCTCAAGGATCATCAAGTCCAACCGTCAACCCAACCCCACCCAACCCACTAACTCATGTCCCCAAGCACCACATCGACACGTTTCTTGACCCCCTCCAGGGATGGTGACTCCACCACTGCCCTGGGCAGCCTGTTCCAATGCCTGAGCACTCTTCCCACGAAGAATTGAGCATAGGAAGAAGCCACAGACAAGACAATGTAGAAAAGTGCTAGAGAAAAATCTACTCCTCAAGGAAAAAGCCCAGAGCACGTAAGGATGTTGCTACTCCAGGACAACAAGTTGACTTCATACACAGAGATCATACATACTTCTGCAAGGGGGTAGAGGGAAGGGCTGTGCCTACAGGGTGGAAGCTATACCTGTTGGGGTAAAATCGGTCACAACAGGGAACGTTCCAAGGCAGAGGGACTCCGGTACCCATGTTCTGTTAAGTTACTAAAATGGTCCCTGGATGTGTTGTGGTCTCCCAAACAATCTTCTTTTCTCACTCCAGTACATGGTTTTGGAGTCCCAATGAGCCACGTGTCACTCCCAAAATGCAGTTGTCCTGCAAGTGGTCACGTTGTTTTGGGGGGCGGCAGAGTATGATCATGAGAACACCACACCAGGCAGTGTCAGTGCCGGACAGTGAGCATGGAGACATTCAGCCAGAGCGGCTGAGAAACTCACGGGCTGCAGCTACAGCACTAGCTAGGAGAAGCAAGCCAGGAAAGCTGCCACCGGCAGAAAGCCCAGCTGAACAACAGGAGGCAGGGATGCGTCCTGCTGCATGCGGCACTCTCATCCGCCCTCACTATCCTCCAAGGCTGAACAGCCTCAATCAATTACAGCCCTTCCTCCCTCTGCTGCAGGCTCAGCAAGCCTATCCCAAATGATCTCCTGAAAATAGTATTTCCTGTGCGCTGAAGATTTGCCTCAGAATTCTGTAAGTCTATGCAGCACTGCTACATTCACATCTGAGGGGTTCATGCATCACCAGTGCGCCACAGCGTGGGAACTCCACTTCATGTATCATTAATCCTGCCTTGGGATAGGGAAATGGACAAGGTGACCTTCTGAGATCTTTCCTAGCCCTTTCTTCTATGATAAATACAGATTCAAGACACAAACTTTCCCTTTTCTTTTTTTTTTTTTTTTTAAGTCATTCCACATTTTCTATACTTCACCAAAAAGAAAGAAAACACTTAAGCAAATAACCCAAGCCATGTTCATTTAAGGCTTGAGAAAATATATGGGTCTGCCAAGCCCTGTCCGGCTCTGAGACCAACCAAGGAAGCCAATTTTAAATTCTATGGACCTCCCATGAGAATGTTCTGCTAATATTTATATCTTTACTCTGATTTGGGTGATTGCCCAACCTCCTCAACTGAACTCATTCACTAACCCAATGTCAGGAGAAAAGACAGTTGTTTCTCCCTTGTGAAAGCTGCACCACAGGGCATCCAGTCCACTTCCAAGTCTCAAGCAGTAGCCGCCAAGTCTCAAAGATGCATATGTCTAACTGCTCTTTCGGGTCAGGAGACTTGGGGTTCTGTTGTGCTGATGCTTTCTAAGTGAGGCTTCCAGTGATAACGCGGAGTGGCACAACAACTTAATTATGCTTTCATATCTAAATTGAGAGACAGTCAAACATGGTGGCTTTCTCTTGAGGACTGAGGGATTCCTCCTGAGTAGCATGATCAGGGTGCACTTTCTCAGCCAGGATATGGAGTGTCCATCACAGTTACTTCTAGTGGTACTTCTCCATCAAGACACTGCTATTACCATCGTATGGGAGACAAATCATAATATAAGAAGATTCTGGTAGAAGACATATTTCTACGTTCTTCATTAATTTTCAACCGTGGTCAATCTGTCTGCATTGTATAGCTATACTATGGATCAAAAAAATTATAAGAAAATTTAAACTGCAGAAAAGAACTCAGATCAAACTCAAATAATTTACAGTTATCAGTGACACAAAAAGAGCTTATCAGCATGGGGTTTATCAACAGTTTTACATAAAATCAAAACATCATAATGATCATGGCCAGTGAGCAACATTTCCAAACACCTGAAAGTCAACAAACTACAACTAGTAGTTTTGATCAAAGCAAACTCAAAGAAGAGAAGGAGATGTCCTTCATTTGAGATTATTTTAGGTGTTCTATATCCATCTTTTCAAGAAAGTCCTTTTGGAAAGCAGACCTGAGCAAATTTGCTCTTGCTCAGCTGTAAGCAATAGACTCCTGATTTTCCCAATTCTCTCAGCTTTTCCAGATAGCTTCATTTTTAACATACCACGTTGTTTAAAAGCAAGTGTTTCCTTTCAAGTAATATTGTAACAGAATTTAAAAAGCAGTCAAAGGTCCACCATGAAAAATAAAAGGTTTCAGGAGCAGAATATTTTTGAATATTTTGTGAAAGAGCAAAAATTGTTCAAAAATGGCCTAAATGGAAGAGTAAACAAAAGCTTCTCAGAAGTCACCTTCAGAAAGGAAGAAATGATGTTTTAGTCTTCTAACATTAATTGTTTTTATATTGTGACCATATATCACACTGGATAATCCTGTTCTAATGTAAATTGGTCTGACAAGTGGACCAGCTCACTGGTTTCATTTACCTGTAATAGAAAAGAAGACTAGCAAGTGTTTGTCACTATTTCATTATAACGTCCATTCCTCCAGGCACAGCTTTTTACAGTTTTGTTCCAAAGAAGTGGAGACCACTTTCCCATCTGTCCTATTCTTTGAGCACATGCTAATTGCTTTTAAACTTGCCCAGGCCTAGGTTTCCAACCTAGGAAACACCATCGCTTAACATGAGGAGGACAGCACAGCAGGGAAGAAATCAATGATTTGTTTCTCATCAAGACTTTCGTAACGACAGTGACTTTACTTTCAAAGCACACGAAAGCTACAGCTGTCTGAAAGCAACCCTCCCAAGATGCAAACGGCCTTGGGTCTGATGTCACCCCTTCACATCACACTGCGAAATTTGCCTTCTCTGAGCCTTTTATCTAATTACACCTTTACACAAACTTCTCTTTCTTTCTGCTCCCTACTGCACTGGAGAGCCCTAACTCTCCCCAGCCATATCTACCTGTGTGACTGTGTACAAAAATTGTATTTTCCATTGGGACGAAGCACAAAGTCCAGGGTCCACCTAATCTCTCAGCATCAAGCAGTAGAATAGAGGTCTGCAACAGTCACCTTCCAGCTAAGAAAATCTCACACAATGGAACTATACAGAAAAGCTTGCACTGTAAAGCTAATGGCACTAAAACCAATTTATCCCTCTGTTTCTGGATACAGCTATTTGTCATCCCAACACAGAAAGAAAGAAACTCGTGAGCAACTACCTCGTGAAAGAAAGCATGTGGGTTTGACATTTTCCTGCAGGAATATTTTCCAGAAGATGAGTCTGGCAGGAGATCCGGGAGACAGATATCCCCTTTTGCTGGTTCCTGCTGCTCAGAGAGTGAAAAATCTGTCTGATAGACCAGCTACCTTCCTTTTGCATTATCTTCTGTTACACACTCTTACTGAAAAAACAATTTTGCATTTCTGGAGAGTTTCAGGTGGGACTACCTTCTCAGACTGGGGCCACGTGAGCCTTTTCACTGGGTATAGATTTAATCATTCCAGTCTCCAGGCTGTCCCTTTGTGCTATCACTTCTGTGATGCCAGCACACTATATCATTTGTTTGACCATTTTATAAGTCAGATGGATAATGAGATGGTTTTTACAGCAAGCGTAACTGGGGGAGCAGGAAGCTCAGGCAGGTGCAGAGCTAACAGCTAGGGGTGAACTGAGGATGAAAATAACGTTATCAGATCTTTTTCTTTAATGAGTTAGCTTGTGCAAACAGCCCATGAATGCATTTGGCAAATCAGTGGAAAACTCGAAAAGGAGACAGGCTGATACAGAGGCCAGGTCTACCAGCTTGTCCAGGGGCAATTCTGGTAGCACAGTCGAGGCGAGAGGGAGCTGTGGCACGGGACAGGAGTCGTGGCTGAGGATGGGAACGAGAAGGCAGGAGGAAAGAATTTCCTAGAGCAGTGTCTCTGCCAAGGCCACCACAGAAGCCCATCCCTCGCAGTGTTTTCTGCCTTGGTTTAGCCCCTTCCCAGGATCAGGTGTTCAGGAGCGATGCAGGGGTCTGTACCTCGGGCTGAGTTCATAGCCCAGCCCGCAGAGACCTCAGTACCCCCAGGAGGACAGCCCCAGCAGCCCGTGTCCCACGGGCCCCTGAGGACCTGCTGCCTTTCCTGCAACAGTCCTTTGAGGGGATGGCAGGCAGGTTTCCTGGCCAGGGCTGCCACCTGCCAAACACCCCTGCACGTTCTTCAGCAACTAACTCTGACAATTCACAACCCGATCCCCAATAGAGTTCATCATTTCATACAGACATACCACCTTCTGCCTCAGATTAGCTATGTTCTCACTTTACAGATGCCTGTCTCTCCCCTGTCAGATCAGTTCCTGTGTCTATACAGCTCTCCCATGCACGGCCAGAAATACTTTGTTGTGACAGAGCTTTCTGTCCTTGCAAACCTGGGGGCTGCCTCTGCTCCCGCACAGCCAGCCTGCCAGGAGGGAAGACAGCCTGGCTGACACCGCAAGCACACCGAAACTGCTGGAGTAGTTCGATCCCAAGAAAAGATGTAATTCCCCTGCCATGGTAGTCTTCATAGTTGTTGAAAGCTATATGAAAAGTCACAGAAAGCAGGGATACCTTGCAGCGTGAAAAGGGCTGGAGCAAAGGAGGAGAGGGGGCTGAAGGATGCAATTTTGTTCGTATCCGTGTTCCTCTGCACTGCCACTGTTCCCCATCTCTTCTATAATCCACATTATGGTAAATTATATCAATAGACAACAGCCCAAGGAAAGTCACATTTCCAGCTGCAAGTGCTGGGAAAGATGAGTTTCAAGCAGAAAGATGAGTTTCCTCTTCCTCGCAGGTGGTCAGAGCATGTACTGGGAGAGCCATAAGGGGCACTGGTGGTCACAGACTTGTTAGGAAATGTAAGCCTATTGAAATCCATCTTAATCCCCCAAACTGAGATAGCACTACAAAGTACTCTGCCTAAGAGGGAAGTGGCCTTTCCACTTCTTTAATCCACCTAAGGCAGCGGTTTTTACGCTTTTTTGGCATTAGTGCCAGTGATCATTATTTCGAAATGTCAACAATGCTATTTCAAGTCTTTCTCCCCTTACTACTCCCCCCCAAACACACACACCTCTTGCTTTTCTTTTCTTTGCATTCCTGAGAAATCTGAATGGGAATCTAAAATCAGTTTCATTCAGTTCACCTCCTCCTGCGACAGATTTCAGCTTCCCCATGACAATGCATCAGGGTGCCATGGTCTGTCTGGTAGGCTAGGGAAATATAAACCAGAACGGGGAAAAAGGCAACAACCAGAGAGCAGGTTCTTAGAAAAACATCAAGGTAATGCATTTAATGTCACTAGTTTATGTTTTCTGAGTGTTATTAAACTAGTTCATAAGCCTCAGCTAAGACGTGAAAATAAAAGCCTTTGATTAGCTCTAAAGATGCAGAGTAAGCAACAGAAATGACTGCACAATAAATTGGCACCCAGGCCACAGAAGTGAAAATCCGCAGCCAGGTAGGCACTCAGGTACTCATTTATCATTTTAGACTTAAAAAAACCCCACACTGTGTCATTTTGTGTTGTGGCAAGAGTAAACTGTACTTTGTTTGAAACGACTCCTCATTCTCCCAAACCAATAAAAGCTCCTACAGGAAAATATTAGCAAGAGTAATCTGGTTGATCTTCTGGATGAACGGAGTTCAAACACAGAAATACCATAGCCATCCCACTAGTGTAAGAGTAGGAGAACCACAGCCTGCCGACGTGGTAGGCAAATGTACAAGGGCTGCCCCTGAGGATGTACCTCGGAGAAGCCAGGCAGACACGTATGTGACACCAAATCCTAGCTTCAAAATTCTTCAGTTCCTTTCTCATATGGATTTAAGAAAGAAGTAAGGAAGAAGTCCCTTTCAAATCCTGCTTTTAGTGCATCCCTCCTTTAAAATAAATTTATCAATCTACATAAACAGTCTCCATGGCCCCAGGCCCTAAGAAACATAACTTTCCTTACCCAGAAGCTCCCACATCTGCCATCCTCCAAGCAGCCCAGAGAAACTTGGCCAACTCCAGCCCTCTGGCAATCCCAAAAAAGTCTGTTGGGAAGCCAAGACTCCTGCCCTATCTGTTTTTTCTTTTTTACTTTTAATAACCTACATGTCTTACATGGTGTCCCTCTTGAAAGACCAGCACCTTCTGTCCCAAACTGTTTCCTTAAGCAGCTCTCATATTTTTGTTTATTGTTTTTGAGGAAGGAGCAGCACTGAGCCCCTTGTATTATTCTACTCTTTCTTGTCACGGGGAAAAAAAATTGAAAACACCCAAAAGTTCTTAAATACAAATTACCATCTCATCTCAATGTCCTGCCAGTAATCAAAGCTTCTGGAGTGCCCACGTCGACCACATCTTCAAAACACCTTTCATTGCTTTGTTGTCCTCATGTAGTCTTTACAACTAAGAATGATTTTTAACATTTTCATACCATCACTAAAGAGATTAACTAACCTAGAGTTGCCTTTTTACCAAACAAGGCGCAGCCAGAAATTGAGATAAGGAGTAAAAATTAACATCATAAATAAGTAAGGTCTGGACAAAATGCACCACACTGTAAAGCTTTCTAGACAGTCAAGTCTACTGACAGCAGCAGTGGACAATGAGTTCTAAACTTAAAGCAGAATGAAATTTTGCTCTCCTTATTCTGGGCATGCCCCACTCTACTGTAAGTTCAAGTGATTCTGGAAATAAAAGGGTAATGTTAATCAACCTGCAGTAACATACCTGTACAGCCCAACTAGGGAAAAAAGGCTCAGCCAAGGGGAAAAGTCTGAAAGAGTGCAATGAAACGGTCTGTAACTCAGAATACAGCAACTCGTAACAGTGGGGAAATGTAATGTCGCTTTGCACTGAGCATTTTGCAAATTTTTGTAATGAATTAGAAGAACAAAAAAATAATCCAGCTTCAGCTATGTCAAATTTAAGTTAGATCAGTTAAACAAACGGTTCAAGAACTCTGCACATTAACAGCAAGAATTCAGATGTCTCTGGTTGGGACAGGAGCTGGCCAGAGCAGGGTGCATTACCAGAAAATTGTAAAAACTTCACAGTAAACAAAAATGATGAAGGCTACCAAAACAAAGGATTTAAAATCAGTTTTCTAGGATCAAGGCAGCTAATGTCTGCAGGCAGGAAAGATGTTTATTGTAAACACCTAGTTGGGGCAACAGAATACAATCTAGGTAACAGAGTTGTAAGAAGTGGATAATTCTCTACTGCGCCAGCGGTTGCAGAGTTAACCACATTGATATGATGCTGCAGGGAAGGGATGCCATCCAGAGGGACCTGGACAGGCTTGAGGAGTGGTCCCATGCAAACCTCATGAAGTTTAACAAGTCTAGGTCCAAGGTTCTGCACCTGAGTCGGGACAATCCCCAGTATCAATACAGACCGGGGGAAGAATGGATTGAGAGCAGCCTTGTGGAAAAGGACTTGGGGACACTGGTGGATGAAAAGTTTGATATGAGCTGGCAATGTGTACTTGCAGCCCAGAAAGCCAACTGTACCTGGGCTGCATCAAAAGAAACGTGGCCAGCAGGTCAAAGAAGGAGGTTCTCCCTCTCTTCTCTGTTCTCGTGAGAACCCACCCAGAGTGCTGCGTCCAGCTATAGGGTCTCCAGTTCAAGAAAGACATGGACCGGTCAGTGTGGGGCCAGAGGGGGGCCACAAAGATGGTCAGAGGGCTGGAACACCTCTCCTGTGAAGAAAGGCTGAGAGAGTTGGGATTGTTCAGCCTGGAGAAGGCTCCAGGGTGACCTTCAATACTTGAAGAGGGCTTGTAAGAAAGATGGAGAAAGACTTTTTACCAGGGCCTGTGGGGACAAGGAACAATGGTTTTAAATTGAAAGCACGTAGGTTTAGATTGGATATAAGGAATAAACTTCTTACAATGAGGGTGAGGAGACACTGGAACAGGTTGCCCAAAGAAGTTGTGGATGCCCCATTGTTGGAAGTGGTAAAGGCCAGGTTGGACAGGAGTTTGAGCAACGTGATCTAGGGTAAGACGTCTCTGCCCGTGGTAGAGGGCTTAAACTGCATAATCGTTAAAGGTCCCTTCCAACACAAACCATTCTGTGATTCTGTGGTTCTATGATTGGAGTTCTCCAGCACCCCAGAGCACTTTGCACAGTAGCCTCAAGTTGGGGAGAAAACATACCTTCCGAGTATGGCTTCTGCTCCTCCCACCAAATGAGATGAATGCTCCACTCAGACGGTTGCTATTTTCTCCATATGGGTTTGGGCTGTGTACAGAGCTCTGGACATGGTGGCAGTGCTGGTTAGGCTCACAATACTCAAATGAGTACATTTGATGCTGAAATAGAAACAATAAGTTACAACAAAGAAATGCAAAGAATTGGTTTTTAAACCAGCAGTGCACAGGCAGCAATAACACTGTGTGTGATATTTAATGAAAGAAGGGTACTATAGATTCAGTCTTGAAAGAGCTGATGGATGACAATTTGAACGCATAAGGAAGAATTTATTTGTTTAACCACTTAATGCAATAAATTAGGTTTGCATGTTATTTTAATTCCATGGGAAACACGGTCCACTGCATTTACATGTTCAAAACTTTGCCTACAAAGAGCCAGCTCGGTTTCCTAAGAGCAGAACTTTTTGCTGCCAAAGTCCAAATCCCAGGCTTGGTAGGGATTGGATTATATGATCCGGGGTGAGAAGAATAATCTTGATTTACGCCACAGAAACATTACAAGCTCACAAAGGTAGCATTAATTGTTTTGAAGAAAGAGTGGTAAGCCTTTCCAGAGATCCCCATGCAACATCAGTCTAAACTGTGTACAAAAACAGGATTAACACAAATAAAAATACAAAGAGGTTTGATCTTTCCATTTTATCTCATCATCAACTTAGTGATTTGATATCACTGCCTCTACCCAAAAATGCCCCTTACATGCTTATGCTTCCCTGGTATAAGGAATCACACAGCAATTTGCTCCATTGTAGTAGAGAGTATCAGGGAGTAAATGGAGAGGGCACTTGGAAGCACTGAGTATCTATCAAATGAGCTGGTCAAGCAAATCTTAAATGCTCAGGTCCTTTGAAAATAAAGCCAGCATGACCCAGTGGCCTTAATACACGCTGAAAAGCCCATACATCTCATATGAAACATATACTGGAGAGCAGAATTCCAAACACACCGCAAGGAAACTTTCTCTTTTGATTGTTAATATAAGGCTTATTCTTAATAAATTTCTTACCAAATTGCCTGAGGAATATCTTGGTATACTGCAAGTAACAGCACAGTGTCACTATATTGGACTACTTGTGCAGAACCCAGAATCCCAAGGAGAGAATTAAACAGGATGAAGTATGAAGGATGCATCTTCCCAACAGGCAGATACAAGGTGACTCCTAAGTAAGTCACTATTTGATACGGAAACACAGATTTATCTTAGGGAAGTGAACTCCACAAGCGGTCATTCCTCTACGGTCAGGAACTTGGGTGATTTTTAACATCGGTAAGATTGCCCTGCTGAGCTACCTGCCCCTTTCCCCAACTACCAGTTTTAAGAAGCAAGTGCTTTTTAAAGCACATTGAGGGCTTAGTTCTGGGAAAAAGTAAAATTTGCAAGGGGAAGATGGAAATGTTAAGGTTATCATCACTTCGAATAACGGCCAAAAAATTACAACCCCAGCTATTGTCACCGTACTAGCAATCTGATAGATATTGCTAGATCCTTCTTGCATTCTTTATTTTAATATTTGCTACTTTAACTTTTATTCAGTCTTTTTTGATAAGATTTCCTTTTTATATGTGTTTCTGTTCATAATGGTTTCTGCAGTACAGGCAACTTTGGTGTTCGTTTATCCTATCATCTCTTTTTTCACGCAATACGAAAACAAAGCAGATGAAAAATTGTCACAGGTTACAGCAACCTGAAGTTCAGGATAGAGTTTGCAGCCATAGGTTGCTCCTGCTTCTCTGATCCATGGAGGAAACTTCACACAAAGACATAAATATTTAGTTTAGTCAAAGTAAATTTCCTTTAGTCCCTAAGAGACATGCAAGTGCAGTTATCTTGACTGGTTAATGGCCATCCATAAACGAAAATAGACTGGCCACAGCTGCTTCTAGAACTGAATTTAAATAGATTACGCATACTCTACATTTAAAAGCGGGGATGTTTCTGGGATGTGGTTAGGATTGCAATGAGAGTGTTCCTCGATTCATGTGTATAAGCATTAGCACACTAGCAAATGGGACAATGCACAGGTGTAACCCAGATTTGGGTTTGCCTGTGTGCTGAGAGCTACTCTGCGGTTTTAATAACAGGTCAGACCGAGCACGGTAATGAAAACTTGCTAATGACACAGTAAATACTATTAGTTCTAGCCTGAAATATTTATTTAATGTGCACACTCTGGGTAAACTAGCCTTTATGTTCAAATTGGGAAACAGAGACATGAGCTGCAGTCATACAACACTGAAGGCATGGGAACATGGAACCACCATCTAGCAAGGATCTGTAATGTATTTATCAAATGATGGTACAGAAAAGCAAGTCTGTTATACATGTTTAAAAAGGAGAAAGTACACAGAACTACAGATCTCATTTTTCTCCCCCTCCCCCCTGCACTTCTGTCCGAATGTGTTATCTTGCCCCAAAAAAACATTTAATAGGCTGAATATTAAAAGAAATTGAGGTGTTAACATGCATGAGTTCATCAAGGACAGACAGTGCCAAATCCAGCTCTTGTCTTTCTTTGCTGATTCTCTTGGCAACCTAAATATGATAGCCTGTTGCATGAGACATTAATAGATAAACAATAAAAAATTTGAAACAATACAAGAATTATGAAAGTCTGAAACCAGCTGTGGGGAGTGTTGAAAGGTGGAGTATCAGGCTGGGAGAACAAAAGGGGCTACAGTGCAGCCCTGCAAGGCTGGGTTTGGGGAGGAGTTCCATGAGATTTTGGCACAAAAAGCAGTGTGCTTGTAGGACTTGCTGACAACACATAGTTGGAAAGCAACACCAGAGGGAGATCAAAACAGCACACAAGGAGGACTGCTGATCACTGGCATTAGATGGACATAGGGAACAGTACTGTGAACGGATTAAATTCCAGGTGCCTGCCCGTGCACAAGAAGACTAGTGAGAATTTCAGGCATAAATTAGGACAATCTCAGGGTGTGAAACGAGTCAGTGAGATGCTGTTAGGCAATCACAAAACGGCTCCGTGTTCTCAAATACTATAATCCAAATGTGAACGTACGCTGTAGATAGGCAATTCCTCCCAACAGAGGGGGTGTCAATACCATTTCATAAGATACCGATGAGATGTGAAGGGAGACCTTGGCATAGCTGTGTCTGCCAGCAGGTTTGAATGCCCACAAGCCCCGAATAGAAAGAATGAATAGATTTTGCTGGGCTTGTGGAGAGCCTGTGTAAGGCACAGAGTGTGAGTTCTTTTCCAGTGAACTGTTGTCTATCTAGGGAAACAAAGGTTCCTTGTAACAAGTAATCGCAGTAGATCATGGGAGAGGTAGATGAAGCCCACTGTTATCAATACATGTTAGATTTACTGAAGACAGTTACCTGTTTGTAGTGAATCAGTGCTAGGTCTCCAGAGGATTACAGGAAAAGGTACAGGTAGGAAGTCAGGGTCTCTTCTGCTTATCAGTTACTAGAAAGCAAGGGCAGAAAAGCCAAACTGCCACTGATGGAAGGACGACCAGATGAACCGTGTTGGTGGCTCCTCTCTGGTCGCTCTCAGTGCTCTTTGAAAAAACACTCACATGGCTCATTGTGAGGTGAGACAACTGAGCAAGTTCTCGTTCAGGGTGAGGCCTTCAGAAACACCAACTTTAACAAGAAACAAGAAAGTTTGGTGCTGAGAAACCTTAAGATCCTAAGGGTTTCCTTCCTAGTAGCACTTTAACAGCAGACAGTTTGAATTGTTTCCACAAGCCCAAGAAAAAGGACTCGACTGTTTATTTAGTCACATTGACATAAAGTGTTAACTTGACACGTCCAGTTGGACAAGGACAAAGACCACAATAAGTACTGTGCTTAAACTCCAAATTAACTAAAACCTGATGTGATTTTACAGGAGGTAGCTGAGGTAGAAGCCTAACTTGCTCGGTTTGGATTTAACCAGTGATTGAAATAAGAAGGCTTCTCTCCCAATCTCCTTAGCAGTAAGCCCACATAGATAACCTTTCCCAATGCAGTTTTTCAAAATTCATCATCCACCATCTCATGTACTTATATCTTCTGTTAGAAAATTGCTGAAGCTCTGTAGACTTTCCATACAGTTGTCACCATGAAGAAGCTGACCT
The DNA here is from genome assembly GCF_000699245.1 of Pterocles gutturalis. Taxonomy (NCBI): domain Eukaryota; kingdom Metazoa; phylum Chordata; class Aves; order Pterocliformes; family Pteroclidae; genus Pterocles; species Pterocles gutturalis. The sequence continues at coordinate 150,201 of NW_010126343.1, forward strand.
GCTCTCTCAGGATCACCCTGTGTAGCCTTCCTATGGGAATAAAGTTTCCGTTGCTGATCTGTTGTTTTTCTGATGCTCACAGACCTCAAGGATACCCTGTCTCTGCAAATTCTACTGCTAACAGGATGTAGCAGAAATCAGATGAACTTTTCTCCAGGAGGTTTGCACTGTCTGGTTCCCAATGGGAGCTTTATAGCTGGGACCAGAACTAACACTGGCAAAGACATTTAGGGGAAAGTAAGCTTGGCAGAACAAACTAAACCTCTCAGTATCCTTTGGGTGTTTGACAAGCAGAAGTAGGTGAGGACACGTGCTTTCGGTCTGTCTCCTGGTTAACAGCTGCAGGGTTGTGACCTCAGGATTCTGGGTTTCCTTGAGGTCATGATAAAAGCAGTGCTCTTACTCCCAAATACCAACAAGGGTTTTCTCTCAACAATGCCTCAGACACAAAGCCCACCTTTCCAACATGAAGACGTGTCCAGGTTAAGGTGTTATTTTGCTTTGCAAGGCAACGTCTTCCATCTGGGAAAAAAATACAGATGTTGGCATACATTGTCCCTTATTTCCACCCAGATTTCTGGGTTAAGAATACACCTTTTTTTTGTAGTCTTACCATCCCCCGTCTCTCCACTTACCATGATCAGAGACTCCACTACCATAACCCCATACACTCATAGGGAACTGTTTTCTTCTGCCTGAGTGTTACATTCACTCAGTTTTATCACAAGCTCTTCACGTCCTTGAGTTTGGTTACCACGGTGTCCTGGTTTCGGCTGGGACAGAGTTAACTCTCTTCATACCAGCTAGCGTGAGGCTGTGTTTTGGATTTGAGAAGGTTGATAAGTATTGATGTTTATAGTTGTTGCCAAGCAATGCTTCATTAACCCAAGGACTTTTCAACCTCCTGTGCTTTGCCAGTGTGCAGGTCCAGCAGAAGCTGGGAGAGAGCAGAGCCCACAATTACTGGCTTAGGATTCAACCTTAGGTTTAGGATTGAGACCCAAATTGGCAAATATATAGTATAATAATACTAATAATGTAAGTATATTCCATATCATGCACATCATGCCCCGTATATAGATGAGGATTATCCATAAGTTTGCTCTCTCAGTCGGCTCTCTCTTGGACTCTCAGGCTCTTCTCTTTTCCAGGACTGTGGTTTTGGGACTTTCTCTGCTCTGGAACAAACTGAGCCTTGGTCATTGGGTGGTGAGCAATTGCATGGTGTATCACTCATTTGTATATTGGTATATTAACATTGCTATTATTACCATTATTATTTTCAGTTTTGTTATATTTTAGTTATTAAATTGTTCTTAACCCACAAGTCTCTTTTCCATTTAACCCTTTAACTCTCTCCCCATCCCTGGGGTGGGTGAGGGTGAGCAAACAGCTGCGTGGTATTTGCTCCTGTTAGCAGGGTTACACCACTACACCCTGGTAACTCTCAAAAGGCAAAAGCTACAGTCAGGATCTTGCTGTACTTCCTGCTGCTGCCTCAGTGGCTGCAGAAGACTCCAACTTCATTCCTGTGTAATGTAGTAGGGGAAGATCCTCGGCTAAACAAAAGGGGAAGAGTTTCTCTTGCTCATCCATGGCAATGCTGATGATCATCTCTCATCTGTGATCTGTACGGATGCAATAAATTCTCAACAGCACATCTGGGATAGCCTCTTGAGGTGTCACTGTACACCTCCCTCTCCACTGGTGTGAGGCAGGGAACACAACCATTGCTGGTGCACACAGAATCACTTACTTTGAGGACAACACAACGATGGACAGTGCCAGCCTGCACTCAGGACTCCAGAAACAGAGCTTCCCACTGTCCCTGCCCAGGGCAACCAGAGGGAGCACGTAAGGGGTTTGCGTACAGTCTTGTCCATCTGGGTCTACACATAATCTGCTATTGTAGCTCCTTTATTCAATCTTGCTTTTAGGAGTTAGGAGGGAATGGGAAAACAGAAACTGGAAAAGCATCTCTCTGCTTCCAGTGCTGGCAAGGACATTTCCTTTCCTGGTTGTGCTAAGCATCTACATCCAGTAAGAAAAAAAAAAAAAAAATTAATCCAGGTCCTATAAAGAACCTACCAAAAGGCTTGGAGAAAGATGTCTGCTATCATCTGGTTCATTGACACCATGTAACACACCATAAGCTTGTTTGTGGTTACCATATTTTGTACACAAAATTCCACAAAGATATTTTCTGCGTACAGGGCTGGTGTTCCTGGCTGCAAGATGTGCTGCTCCATGGCCAGTCAGTTCTGCTAGCTGCTGCAGACAAAGATCGTGTCACTGCTCCCACTGCCTCAGCATCCTCTCAATGAGTTTGCAGTACTGCTTAAGCCAGAAAAACCAAGCTGATCGACAAAGTGATTCATTTGTACCAGTTAAAAACAAATTAAAATAAAGTATGGAACTAGTCACTACAATGGAAACTATCTTTACTTAAGGAGTTTCCGAAGGCATAATAATTTTTTTTAATGTCTTGTAACTTTAGCCTACCTCCAGTGCAGTCTCCGTTCCCCACACAAGATGGCAGCTCTTCTTTCCTTCTGCTCCGCTATTCCTCAGCACACTGAGCAGCATTTCCCTTCCATCCCGACACTGCAGGTGCTACCGCAACACAAGAACAACCAAACTAGGGACCAACTGTGCGACTTCAGTCATTGTTCACTCCCAAAGCAGCATCTCACACGGCACAGCGTGGTTTCTGAGGAGCTGCACTATTTCACCGAATGCTCCATTTGTCTAATTCCAGCAAGTAATCACATGTCACAGTTTTTGAGGCTTGAAACTGCCATGTAAAAGGAAAAAACCACTCTTGTTTCGATTCGCATACAGGTAAGAACACGTAACCCTACACTCCAACTTTTGGACCATGTCTCCTACAACACTGGCTGCACTGTCATTTAGAGAAGTGCAAAGCTGTTTGCATTTCACGTTTGTTTTAGCACACTAAACGAGTGAGCACATTTCAGGCAAGGCAACAGAGAATTAGGTTCTTTGTGTAACTCAGGCTTGCTAGAAAACAAATACTCAATTTTTACCCGGCCTAATGTCTGCTTGATCCCAGCATTGCACTGAGTGCCTCTGTAAAATCAGAAACTCTGAAGTGGATCTAAGAATTAATGCTTTGTAATTACCTGCTATAAGTTATGCCAAATTGCCAGCACTACTCTGCTGAAGCTCTTGCCCCCTTGAATAGGCTCAAGGAGGTAAGCAGGATGCCTTGCTGCAGCAAGCCAGGCTCCCGGCTGCTGTTGAGGGTGTGGGTTTCTGCTCCCCTGCCACCGGCATGGCCTGCTCCTCTTTAAGCAGAGCCTGGAAGAAATGCTGAAGCACCAAAGTGTCACACTTACGGTCCTCCCAGGAGCTGAGGAGAAGTATCGTGTACTCGTGCACCATGCACATGGAACAACGCAGGCTTAGCCCAATAAATAATTGTTCCAAACACATTACTCTCCTCTAAAAGTTGACAAACCAACAACGCAGTGGCAGCAGCAGGAAAACAACAGGGCTAGCGTGGGCTAGCATGGGCTAGCTAGCCCACTTTCCCCACCCTAATCTCCCCAGCACCCGAGTTCCGTGCGAGGGGAGGCCACCAGGTGTCAGCAGGAGCCTGGTGATGGGACCCACAGCC